>NC_048303.1:82494077-82787645 GCF_013100865.1 Trachemys scripta elegans
TTCGAACTAAGGTACGCAACTTCAGCTACGTAAATAACGTAGCTGAAGTCGACGTACCTTAGTTCGAACTTACCATGGTCCAGACGTGGCAGGCAGGCTCCTCCGTCGACTCCGCGTACTCCTCGCGCCGAGCAGGATTACTGGAGTCGACGGGGAGCACTTCTGGGTTCGATTTATTGTGTCCAGACAAGACGCGATAAATCGAACCCAGAAGTTCGATTGCCTGCCGCCGAACCAGCACGTAAGTATAGACAAGCCCTAAGTGAATTGCAGTATACCTAAACTACACATAAAAGCATTCTGCACAACATTTTCATCAGGAAAAGAAAAAAAAAAACAAAAATTATACAGCTAGTGATGGGGAGCTTTAATTAGTTTCACAGTTTGGATGCTTATCTGAAATATCAGAACCATGTTATGAAGGACCCTATTGGAACATATCACCCTCTGTCGCCATATAATTCATTTGTCTATGAGAAATCTGTGCCTGATGATCCCTAGCACTCTGACGTAATTAATGGAGTTTTATTGGAGCAAGGACTAGCGGACTGCTACTCTCTGGGATCTTTAGTAAATGGAGTTCTCATTTCTGCAATATCTTTTGGGGGCTGTGGTGCTAGGTAACTATACCGCCACTCACAGATTCCTGCTGATGCTGACACTTTTACTGTTCTCTAATTTAATGCAGCCAGGCCCTCTTAAAAAGTGAGAAAATACCTTTCTACTAGTCCTCTTGACCACATATGGTAGGCTCAGCCAATCAGGACACCAGAATCAGTACTACCAGGCTGATGTGACCTACCACAATGAACTAAACCAACTCAGAATACAGAAACGCAATGTAAAAATTGTCAAAAATCACTCCAATTTCATAAAGCCAAAACCAAGAAAACTTTGATTGCAAATATTTTATCCCTCTCTATTGAAAACTTAATCAATCTCCAAGTTTTCTCTCCCTATGCTGATTCAGTGATGCACTTCTGTACATATTAGCATCGGTGGACTGGCACCTCAATCCCCATTTGTTGTAAAGTGGATTATCTGTAACACATCTCATAAGTCACCAAATAAGAATATCTGTAAACTAAGTAGTTTAAACTTTGGATTAAACAAGTGGGCAATGGGATTCATGCATTAGATAAGTAAGTAATACCCATTTTACAGAGGGAAAAACTAAGAGTCAGTGCAAAAGCTATCTCCATTGATAATTTTGGTCTATTTTGGGAATAGAAGTCTGAAGCTCTATGTTTTAAAGAAATGTCTTTCAGTGTACCTTGGGCAAATTAACCTCTCTGAGCAGTATATGTGTAAAGTACTATCAAGCTCATCAGTGGCTGTAATAGAAAGGGAAACTCAACTAGCTTCCTTTCCTATGCTCATTCCTCTAAATCACAGGATCACAAAGGACATAACTTCTTCCAGCATTTCAATATGTCTTGCTTTTATACATCATTTCAGTTGAGTGTCAGTTTTGGTACATAGTTAAATGGCTGCTGCATGTTTAAGTTATCCCCGTAAAAGTTATATATGTGTTTTACTGTGCATGCACTGCACTGAATTTTCAAATACTCATAATTTTAAATCCTTTTTTTTTCAAATTGCCCAAAGCAACTTGTTCTCATTATGGATTACTGGAGGAATATATAATTTTTTAAATTAAAATGGACATTTTTGAGTTGCATCCCTTATTGAAATCAATGAACTCTTTGCCAGAGTAGAAACACAGACCAGTCCCTTGGTCTGTAGAGCGGTGGAATAAAATGCATCCAGTTAGTGACTATGCATCTGGTTATTATGGTCTTCCCCTCGTATTGCCCACTTTGAGAACAGAAGCACATCTATTTTTTTAATCTGACGGGTATGTTTTCACTACCCGCTGGATTGGCAGGCAGTGATCGATCCAGCAGGGATCAATTTATCGTGTCTAGTCTAGATGCAATAAATCAACCCCCGAGCGCTCTCCCATCGACTCCTGTACTCCAGTGCCACGAGAGGCACAAGCAGAGTCAACAGGGAAGCAGCAGCAGACTCACCGCGATGAAGACACCATGGTAAGTCACTCGAAGTACGTCAATTTCAGCTACATTATTCACGTAGCTGAAGTTGCATAACTTAGATCAATCCCTCCTCCCCCTCCCCCCCAGTATAGACCAGGACTGAGTAATCATTGTTGAGTGTCAATCATCTACAGTATGCTCATGTTCAGCCACACAGGTGAATTCAGACTTTATGTTGGTACCTTTTCTTAGAAATGTAACTACTTCAGTGTGACATAATGAAAACAACCATTTTTTGCAGTAATTAAAAGATAAAGTGTCTGAAAGGAAGGATAAATTGGGATATTAGTTATAGAAATTAGAAGGATGAAGAATCAGGCTCTATTATCTTCCTTGGATTTGGATTTACTCCCTACTCCCCTCCTGTGGCAAGGCATCTCCTTCTCCTCAGCAGGCTCAGCATTTCCCCCCTCTAGCTATGGAGGGACCTGGAGTAAATCAGTCCCACTGTGGACAGTTTTATTCCTCACTTGGGTTTATTTTCCGATATTTACATCGTTGGCCTCCATGTAGGCTCAAAAAATACTCTTCAGTCAAACAAGAGAGACTCACAACATGAAAAGGGAATAGCTTTCCCTGGCCCCTCTCTGGGGTGTTGCCTTACTATGCTGGCTTCTGGGCATCAGTCCTTCCCCCACCATATCTGTTAGCTCAGTTGCTTCCTCTATAGGGAGGAAATCAGCCTTCCACTCAGGAGAAGCCTTCTCTCCCTGCTGCCACTACCCTTGCTCCAGCTTGTGTGTCATCTCTCTTCCTTCTCTCACCAGAAGATGGGTTTTTAAAGGTCACAGGCAGACCTTAATTCGGCCTGGTCTACACTAGAAGGTGGGGGGGATTGATCTAAGTTACACAACTTCAGCTACGTGAATAACATAGCTGAAGTCGATATACTTAGATCTACTTACTGCGGTGTCTTCATTACGGTGAGTCAACTGCTGACATTCCCCCATTGACTCTGCCTGTGCCTCTCACCGAGCTGGAGTACAGGAGTCAATGGGAGAGTGCTCGGGGATCGATTTATTGCGTCTACACTAGATGCGATAAATCGATCCCTGTTGGATCGATCACTGCCTGCTGATCCGGCCGGTAGTGAAGACACCGCGGTAAGTAGATCTAAGTACGTCAACTTCAACTACGTTATTCACGTACCTAAAGTTGCGTAACTTAGATTGATCCCCCCCACAGTGTAGACCAGGCCTTAGACTCAGGTCTCTCTTTTCAGCTCATAGGGAAAAAGGGCCTTTATGGTTCTACAGCAGGCATACCTGCCTTCCTCCATTCTCTGATAGGTGTCTGGCCTGAATTTGTCACACTCCCTACTACCAGGGTATTTTAATGCAGCCAGGAAAAGGTGTCCTATTAATTTGTCTACCACTTCCAAATAATACAAGAGCCTTGTGGTTGCAATGAGCAAACATCACAAATATTTTAAAACAAGAGGGTAGATGTTATGCTGTGTTGGTGCAGTCTGTTTTTCCATGTAAAGACTTCCCAGGTCTTAGTTTAACTAATAGGTAAATTAACTATATACATTTTCAGATTTTTTTTAAAGGTTCATGATGAAAATGCCCAACTTGTCTAACAAGTACTTTGAATCCTAGGGGGAGAGGATGATCTTTTTTTTTTACTCTATTGCTCCCAGAAGGAACACATAGCATCTACAAGTTTACCTTCTCACTGAAGCAGCGTTAGCCAATATTGTGTTGTCACATTTTTTGGCCATTGTAAAGTAATACATTGGAAACAAAAACAGCAGAAATCTGTTTCAAAAGCAGATTGGGTGAGTTGAGCACCCAACTGACCTAAAGCTTTGGATCCTAGTAAAAGATTTTGGATCCGATCCCTGTTCTTTTTCAGCAGTTCCCGAAAGGAAATGCTGGAGCCTGAGAAGGAGAAGCCGTTGAAATCAAGCCTTTGATACATACATCTGGAAAATTCAGTGAACACTAGAATACAGATTAATCACATACAGATTGGATGGTATCCTATTTGATACCAAAACTCCTATTAACATCAGTGGGGCCAAGATTTCACTGCAGAAGCTTACTACTTTGATTTATGCAAGCTTTAATTAAGAAATAATCAAGAACAATATCCCAGGCATGCAAAAGGAACTGAGGGTTTGTCTATACAGTAGCTAGCAGCCCAGGTCCAGAAGTCGACATAGCCATGAAACAGCCCTGGAGCCTGAGTCAGCTGGCATGGGTCAGCCACAGATTTTTCTTTGCTGTGTAGACATACCCTAATAGCCAAGTGAAAATGGATCTGAGTGGCAGGGAAGGTTAGTATCAGCATCCAAGCAAAGATGGGTGTGCAGGGCTGGAGAGTGGGGAATGGAGGTGGCATACAACAAAAGCCTGGTGGAATTTCTGGTAGTTCTTTGTTTTAGCTTTATGAAACATTCATACCCAATGTGATTAAAGTGAATAAATATTGGGGACTTGGAGAGGTAAATGTCAGTTATCTCAAACACTACATGCACACTAAATGTGTACCTTTGGATACAAGTTCATGACATTTCACAAAAACAATATTAAAAGAATTTAATCAGTTTTAAGGCCCGAAGGGACCATTTGATCAGGCAGCATGACTTAGTGTATAACACAGACCATATAATCTCTACAAGTTACCCTTGTATTGAGCCCCATAGCCTATTATCACAAGAGAGTTGACAAAGACAAAGACTTTCAGTTTTACCTCACAGGCGCATGGACTTGCTCAGCTCCCTCACACTTAGTGTTGTTGGCTTCTTGTGAGTCTACCATGAGTCTCGTGATACTGGGTGTTTTTCTTAAAGGCCCCATTCCTGCAGTCAGGTGATTACTCAAGATTCTCAGCTTTCACTTTTGTGTTTTTAAAAAGGAAGCTTCCAGCCCTCATGGCTGTGGAGAAAAGCTTAAAAAGGTGACCCTGACCCTGAGAGACTAAAAAAATCAGAAGGCAAATAACCCTCCTCCCCGCCTCCCCAAATCTCATGATTTTTAAGCCACCCTCATGATTTTGGGGCACCTCACTTAAAATTTTTGAATGCTTGGGATTTGCAATGCTATACACTCAGCACTCTCATTTTTCTTCTCTCAGCACCAGAGTCTACCAACTTTATTCAGATATGGTCAGATTGTGACTACCCCTTCCACAGATGCATGGGGAAAGGGAGGGGGAAAAGCTTTCTTCATCCCTCCCTTATACACAGCCCACATAATGTCCAGCCAGATTTGCAAGTTCCCCACAGAAGTGTTACTTCTCTTACTCTGGGGACAAATGGTGCTCAAAGTGAGGCATGCAGTAGAACGAGCCATAGCCAGCTATGCAGGGTGTGTTGCACCCTGTGCAGGGGTGTAGCCATTTGTACACTCCCCATATGACAGGGACTTTTCAGGAGGCATTCTTCCTCTCTGAGTCAGAATGGGCCTGTTTTTCAAAGGTCTATGGCAGAAGTCCCAAACTATGGAGCACAGCCCTTGTAGGGGGATACAGAGGAATGTTCAGCGGGGCTGTGGTAGGGCCCAGGCCAGCCCCCATGGGAGACAGGGAGGGAGCACCATCCAGCCCCACTCTGCTCTGGCCCCACCCCCAGCTGCGGACCTCTGTTTGTGTCCTCCCCCCTCCCAACTTCAGCCCCAGCCTTGGTCCTCTTACCACTGTCTGCTTCACCCTCCCCAGGAGCCATGGTCCCCGCTGCCAGCCACAGCTCAAGGAGTGGGAACAGACAGGGGTAAGGGAGGCATGATGCTAAAAAGCTTGGGGACCACTGGTATACTGTATAGGTGCCTAGTAGGGTTTTCAAAAGCTCCTAAGCAGGGAGGCACCTACCTTCCATTGAAATCAGTGGGCATTAATATAGGTGCCTAAAAGGCTTGAGCATTTAAGAAAATGCCATAAGGCATCCATCTACATCTTTTGGCACCTAAACACCTTTCAAAACCTGTTCTAATGTCTCTAGTACTCCCCCTGGGATAGTATAGCTCTACACTGCCTCCAGCACAGATCTGTTGCTCTAAATGGCACACTCTAGGCCACAGAGTAGCACCTTAATCAGAGCCACTGATTTCAACAGACTATGTGTAGAGTAAGGTATTGCCCAATGTGAATAAGGATAGTAGAATCAGGCCCAATAAGCAGTGTAATGTAATGCAATTACTTGCTATTGTTTTTTTCTAAACTTGACATACATCTATGCAAGACTGTAAATATTGCCTGGAGTCGTGTCCTGCTCATCATTCTGACAATGAAGTTTTTAGCTACAGGTTCTGTTCATTTCAAGGAGCTGCAGGCAATGAGAGCAACACAAGTCAAACATCAGCTGGATTTTGCTGTACACAGTTTCTAGATGTCACACTCCCTCACACTATTAGCTATTAAAGATGAAGTGTGGTAATCAATCAATGAAAGCATATACCCAGTCTTGCATTTCACTTTTCACTTTAGCCTTGCAAATGGCACATACGTCCCTACATTTCTGATTTGATACAGTGTGTTAATAAGTGACATGCATCAAGTTTTATGACATTAGTTCAACAGTGTAAAATTATGTGCAACACAATAAAAGCAAAAGTAACTTCAAGGTAGGGCACCAATATAAATTCCCTGTTGAAAATGCTCAGGTCAATATTTGATACTATAAACTTTCCGCAAAGCTCCAGTCTATGCGCTGTATCATGACCTTCTCATGAAGGCAAACAACAACAACAAACACTGGAATAGGAATTCATTAGTCCTAGTTCCAAGATTGAACTTTATTTTTTTTAATATTTATGACTACAACAAGTAGAATCAGTTCCATAAAGCATTTCCACAGCACAAGCGGCACACAATGCAAATAGCTTGCTGTATAGTCAACATATGTATAGATCTAGTGATACTTGTATATCTGATGGTTAAACTGCCCGATTACATTTTTTCCCAAGAGTATTTATACCTTAATTTTTCCATCATTCTTTCTTTCTATTGCAAAGTTGTTTTGTTACCCATGGTTACATATGCAACGTATGTTGTCTACATTATTATTTATATTATAGTAGTGCCTAGAGGCTCCAGCTGAGATCAGGACTCCATTGTGCTGGCTGCTACAATACACATAATAAGAGACAGTGTGTGCTTAGAAGAGGTTATACAATAAACAGAGAGCACAAGCAAAAATAAATTATTATTCTCGGAATTTTATAGATGGGGAACGGAGTCACAGAGGGATTAAATGACTTGTCCAGGGTCTCAAAGAGTAGGTGACACAGCTGGGAGTTGAGCCCATGTGTTCTGAGATCGAGGCCTTTGCCTTAACTACCAGATCTATCTTCCTCTCAAAGCAGTATACCTTTTGCTTTGTGACCATCTTACACTTGAATCCTTTGCTTTTTATTGTGAGGCCTTTCCAAATAAAACTGAAAGTGGCAAATAATTTGTGTTGCATCTTTCTATAACTCAGCTAGTGCTGTTGGAAATATGGTAGAAGACCTTTGAGTGACAGTCTTCAGGAAATGTCCAGAGCAGGGACATTTTAAACAGAGATGCCATAAAGAACACAAAAATGTAAGTTAAGAGAGAGCGAGCTTGATGGTCTTAAAGGGACAGCTTTTCAGAGAACTGAATTTTCTGGCTGATGAATAGATCTTAATTTTGGTTTTGTTTTTAAATAATAAGAATTGAGTGTGATTTTCAAAGGCAGAAATGGCAACCAGGCATCTAACTCCCACTGACTTTCATTGACTGTAACTTTAAATGGTTATTGGGTGCCGAAGATCCATTTGTGTCTTTGAAAACCTACCACAATGTTTCTATTTCCTGTGAATGTGCTAGAGTGACAGCATTGGAAAATAAACCCAATGACCCTTACTCCTGACTTGCAGGGATCACATCTAGATATAAGGGTTATTAAACCCCTTACTGAGGAGGCTTCAAGGAAATAGTAGTTACTGCAAGGGTAATAAAGGAACTGAAGCAAAAGTTTTCTAATCTGCATATGCAAACCATTGAAATGGCTGCTGTTTATTAAGAGGCAGGATTGACATTTCTAAATTTGCAAACATGACTTTTGGTCAGTGCCATAACAAGGGCAAGGCAAGTGAGGCACTTGCCCGAGGCGCACAAAGCCGAGGGGGCGCAAAAAGTGGTGGGGAAAAAAAAAGCCGCTGGCACAGAGATATTTATAACTGGGGTGATCTCCCCCCTGGCCCCACCTGCCGTCCCGCCGCACCTCCCCCAAGTGTCCCCTGGCCCTGACTTGCTTTCCCCCCCGTTCCTGGACCCGAAGCAGAGCAGTGCCATACTGCCTCCCTGCAGCAACTGCTGCCGCAGGGTACTAGTGCTCCTCAGCTCACTGCCAGGGCAGACTGACTCTGAGCCTGCCCTTCCCCCTCAGACCCTTTCATTTTTCAATGGGACCCTCCAGCAGCACAGGGCCCCCACCCTGCCTGCAGTCACCGCTCCCGTCCCATGCCGGGTAAGGAGGCAGCCCCATCCTTCACCCTCCAGTGAGGCTACAGTCAGGGGCAACAGCGGGGGAGGAGGTGCACGCAGCGCCCCCCCAGCACCCACCACGGGGGAAGCGAGGGAGATTCCTGGACCTGAGAGGGGCCCTAGGAACACATGCAGTGACAGTGGTGGGGATAAGTGTGCTGCTGGGGGGGCAGGAAACTGGGGTTCCTCCCCCAGAGCTTGCTGCTGCCGGCAGGGAAAGGGCTGGGGGGAGTCGTCCTCTCTGGCCCCTGTCCCAGAGCAGCCTGCCTGCACCCCAAACTCATCCCCAGCCCTGCCCCACTCCAGAGCTCACCCCCAGTCAGAGCTTTCACCCCCCCACCGCACCCTCTGCCCGAGCCCTGAGCCCCTCCAGCACCCCAAACACCTTATCTCCAGTCCCAGCCAGAGTCCTCATCCCCCCACACCCTGACCCTCTGTCCCAGCCCTGAGCCCCTCCAGCACCCCAAACCTCCCATTCCCAGCCCCAGACAGAGCCCTGACCACGACTCTTGCCCTGAGCCCCCCCACACTCCAAACCCCTCATCTGCAGCCACAACCCACAGCCCTCACCCCTGCACCCCATCCCCAAACTCCCTCCCAGAACCTGCACCCCCTCCCTCCGCACTGCCTCCCATCCCCAAACTCCCTCCCAGAGCCTACACCCCAGTCCCCTGCCCCAGCCTAGCGCCTGCACCCCAGACCTCCTCCCTCACCAAAACTCCCTCCCAGAGCCTTGGGCGGGTGGGGGAGGCAGAGTTTGGGTGCGGGCGGGTTCTGGGCACCACCAAAATTTCTACAAACCTGCCACCCCGATCCTGCCCTGTCCTGAACTCCCAGCATTCTTAGGACACATGCTGATCCCTAGTGGCCACTGCTGATATCCAGCACCTCCCTCCTCTCTTAACCTCTGAGTCCTTCTCTGGACTGGAACCAAAGACCATCTTGGAAGCAACGTTACCAGCCCAAGCAGTCAAAAAGTCATGCCTTGACCCCCCCAAAAGCAAAGGCTGTATCGCTGCCACTTCATTCATTCTTTGGCAGCAATTCAGCAGCGGGTCCCTCAGTTCCTCTTGGAGCAAGGCGCTGAATTGCCGCCAAAGAGCCAGTCTTGGGGGAGGGTACAATTTTATATTCTTCCCTCGGGCGCAAAAATACCTAGTAACGGCTCTGGTTTTGGTTAAAGTGTGTGTGTGAGAGAGAGAGAGCGAGCGAATGGGAGTGGGAGTGGGAGGAAGGGGAAGGATTTGTTTTTTTAACCAAGTAGTCATCATAACTTGTAAAGGATGCAAGACGATGAAGCCTTCAAATGGAATGCTACCAGGAGAGGCTCTATTATATGTTGATCTGATGCTGGCTTCCTTTGCCTAATGTGGTATGGGGGTAGTTGCAACAGTAGAGTCAATATAGAAACTGGAACAGTTCTGTGGAACAATAGATCACCCAGGAAGAAGTCCTGAGAGAAGCAGCACCTGTACAAGGTTAGTGAGAGAAATAAGGAAGCCCTGTACCATCCTGTGAAAATCAAGACTGCACCAGGATTACCCAAGGAAGGCAAAGCTGAATGATAACGCTGCCATCCTTAGAAGAGTTATGTGAGGCATGGATGTTTGTGCATCTGTAGGGGAAACAGAATGGCCCAGCCCCAGAGAAATTTGGCTGGACATCTTCGAGATGATGAATGTGTCAGCAGGAACCCTATATTTGAAAAAGTTTCCGGGGATCTTATATTGACTGAAGTAACAGTTCTAGGAAGTAGTAAATTGGGAAACAGTTATATTTAAAGTCTAATATACTTGCATTGTTTCTTTAAGGATATCTATAGATGTAATTGATTTGATTTATTACTAACCCTGCAGAATGGATGCCCAGTAATACACTTAGAATGGTTTCAACGTATCTTGCTCTGTGAAATGGCAGGTAGGCCACTGGTATAAAACTATTCCTTACATAGGTGAAAAAATGTCTCCAAGTGCATTCAGTACTAGACCTTACTCAAAAGATTGCCAGTTATTATGGTTTTGTAATATGTCCATCTATCTATTAGGAATTGGAATGAGCCCACAAATACATTGCAAAAGGCTTCCAAACAAGCATCAAATTCTACCAACCAAGCCAAAATAACACTAATAACCTGGAAAGGAATCCAATCAACCAGTTTCCAGTCCCGTGTCCCTGAAGATCAAAAGTATTTATCCAGGTTCTGTTCTATTAAATCTGGATTCAGCTTAATGAATCTTACTGAACAATTTTATTACAGTGAAGTAAGGTTCCCTATAGACGTAAAATGACAAGGTCACAACTTGTAATATGGAATGTGCCTGGAAGGACTGAGATAATTTGACAACAGTTTGTAATGTTGTCAGATGCCCTGCTATTTCCCCCTTCCATTCCTAATCTGGCTATATATTATGCTTCAGAACGTCCACTTATGTCTGTTTTTCACAAGCCAAGGCATCTTTAAAGGGGCAACATCAACTTAAAATCTAGTCAATTGAAAAAGAGTTAATAGTTTAAGATACTTGCCCTTGATTCCCTGTGCCAACACTTATGATTTTTACATTCACATTTACCTATTTCTTAACAAAAATTCTCTACCATCTTGCTATATGAACAATTCACACAGACAGAAAAGGAAACTAAAATGGGGAAAAGTTAAACTGACTATATGTGAAAAGCTGTCACATGCACAAAGGAAGCAAACAAACAAAAGAGAGAACCTCCATTTTTCTCTAATCTTTTTCCGTTGTTGTAATATTAGGTGAAATCTGTAAAAATATGCAGACATGATTCATTTAACATTGTCCCTTTGATTTCAAAAGACAACAACGTTCATTTTCTTGGTCTTAAACTTCCTTTAGATTCTCCAGAGTGCTCTCTGAGTTTATCTTAAGTAACAGCTGGTCCAATTACCTTAAAAAGACATCAACAATTTAAACAGCCAATGCCACTGATATATAAATAACACTGGTCCACAATTTTTGAGAAGTCGTCTGCTTCAGAGATAAACTGTGCTATTTATTATGTATTTTGATGTGTTGAATTCAAATATGACAATTAAAACAACTGATTGGCTACTGTTTCTAAGATACTTAAGTTTTTACATTTTATGTCTATGTATATTGTGTAGATAGTAGAGTTTTAATCATAAATTGTAAACCTAGGTCTTTTCATGTGTTTATGGTTGCTTTACATGATAATATTTCACCTGTCCTGTTTATGTAACACTTTAAAATGTATTATGAAACAAAAGGCAAAAAACTATTATGTACATAGTTTAGTCCTATTCGGTGTCTACTCAGCGCTTCTTGGCTTGTCTCTTGTATTCATTAAATGGAGCATCTCTTGTCACTGTCCAGCAATAGTCTGCAAGCACTGATGGGCTCCATTTGCCCTGATAGTGTTTCTCCATTGTTGCAATGTCCTGGGGAAATCACTCGCCGTGCTCGTCGCTCACTGCTCCGCAGTTCGGTGGGAAAAAATCTAGATGAGAGTGCAAAAAAATGTATCTTTAGTGACATGTTGCAACCAAGGCTTTTGTATGCCTTGAAGAGGTTTTTCACCAACAACCTGTAGTTGTCTGCTTTGTTGTTTCCGAGAAAATTTATTGCCACTAACTGGAAGGCTTTCCATGCCGTCTTTTCCTTGCCACGCAGTGCATGGTCAAATGCATCATCTCGAAGAAGTTCACGAATCTGAGGACCAACAAAGACACCTTCCTTTATCTTAGCTTCACTTAACCTTGGAAATTTTCCAAAGCTACTTGTGTTTTGTCAATGGCCTTGACAAAGTTCTTCATCAGACCCAGCTTGATGTGTAAGGGTGGTAACAAAATCTTCCTTGATTCAACAAGTGGTGGATGCTGAACACTTTTCCTCCCAGGCTCCAATGACTGTTGAGTGGCCAATCTTTCTTGATGTAGTGGGAATCTCTTGCATGACTATCCCATTTGCAGAGAAAACAGCAGTACTTTGTGTATCCAGTCTGCAGACCAAGCAAGAGAGCAACAACCTTCAAATCGCCACAAAGCTGCCACTGATGTTGGTCATAGTTTATGCACCTCAAAAGTTGTTTCATGTTGTCATAGGTTTCCTTCATATGGACTGCATGACCAACTGGAATTGATGGCAAAACATTGCCATTATGCAGTAAAACAGCTTAAGACTCGTCTTCGATGAATCAATGAACAGTCTCCACTCATCTGGATCGTGAACGATGTTGAGGGCTGCCATCACACCATCGATGTTGTTGCAGGTTACAAGATCACCTTCCATGAAGAAGAATGGGACAAGATCCTTTTGACAGTCATGGAACATGGAAACCCTAACATCACCTGCCAGGAGATTCCACTGCTGTAGTCTGGACCCAACAGCTCTGCCTTACTCTTGGGTAGTTTCAAATCCCTGACAAGGTCATTCAGTTCACCTTGTGTTATGAGGTGTGGTGTTCAGAGGAGGAGGATGGGAGAAAATGTGGGTCCTGTGACATTGATGGTTCAGGACCAGAAGTTTCATCCTCTTCCTCTTCCTCGTCTGACTCAAGTGAGAATGATTCTGGTGCATCAGGAACCGGCAGTCCTTCTCCGTGGGGTACTGGGCGTATAGCTGATGGAATATTTGGATAATGCACAGTCCACTTTTTCTTCTTTGACACACCTTTCCCAACTGGAGGCACCATGCAGAAGTAACAATTGCTGGTATGATCTGTTGGCTCTCTCCAAATCATTGGCACTGCAAAAGGCATAGATTTCCTTTTCCTGTTCAACCACTGGCGAAGATTTGTTACACAAGTGTTGCAGCATATGTGTGGGGCCCACTTCTTGTCCTGATCTCCAATTTTGCAGCCAAAATAAAGGTGATAGGCTTTCTTAACCATAGTGGTTATACTGCGCTTTTGTGATGCAAAAGTCACTTCACCACAAACATAGCAGAAGTTATCTGCACTGTTCACACAAGTACCAGGCATCTCTGCTCACTTTGGCTAAACAGAAATGTGTCCCTTTGCAAAATCAAACACTGACAGATAAGAGAGCACGACACTGTATGATTTCTAGAGCTGATATAGGGCAATTTGTTCAGCAGAGTGATGTAAGCTTCATTATGATTGCATCATCCATGACTTCTAGGAATAACATGATGAAATTCATATCATGTATGATGCAATACCAGCTTCAGATTGCATCATTCATTGTTTTGCCTAAAAAGCAAGTACTGTCCAAACCCAGTCATAAATTTATTCATAGATCCAGTCAAAGATGTATTTTAGTCATTTCTGGTTTAAATTGAGATCCCTTCCCTTTATAACTCACTTATCTGCCATTCCCAAGTCAAGGGCCGTATATACTGACCCAATAGCATATCCTGAAAACTAGAGCCAATCAACAATTTTAAGCATCATTTTCGTTCTTAGTGACCCAGAATTAGTAAAGTTTGACTACATTTATTTCAGAAGCATTTTGGCTGTAGAGCAGTGTAATTATTGTAAAAAGATGGCAGTGACACAGCAAAAGAAATGCACAGGAAGAAATGTACAGTCTAATGCCTAGACTGGATCCAATGTACATTAATGGCTTTGCTGTTTTGCTCAGATAATTGAGGATACATTGTATTATAGAACTCTCCCTTCAAAAGTACAATCATGTTACCTGCTTTTGTCATTTCCTTAAATGAATTCATTTTTGGGCTTCTGAATGTAAAACTTAATGCATGCATGTAAATGAAAATGTATACACAGACACACAAAATGTATTAGTTCTTCAGAAGACAGACAGAAAACCACATTATATTTTTTTCAAAACCAGGTAGTTTCACTTCCGCTGCAATTATAAATTTTTTATCACCTACCAAGAAAAATAAGTATAAAAGGTCTTTTAGGTTCAGATTTTCAAATGTCAGAATGCACTTTTTGATGTGGATGTGCTCTACGGTGATGGGATTCCTGGGGTACAACCTGGAACGGGGGTAGTTCTGTGTCCCCTTAACTCTCCAGTCTGGGCTGTCTCTCACAAGGCTTTGCTAGTGACAAGCAGCAAACCCGCCAAGTGCTATCACTCAGTACAACAGCATGTAGAGCCCCACACCCAGGTAAATGGCATGAATGCTCCCAAGTCGCTCACAAATCACACAGAGAAAGGCTCCAGCAAGTCTTCCTAACCACCAGCCTTGCACCCCAGAACTGTGCTGTTTTGCCCTGATCAGAAGCCTGACCAGTGTAAGTTCATTACCCAGTCCGTCCCCTCCCTCGATGTGGAGAGGACACACACTAACCTTTGTAAACTGTGCTGCGCTTTCCCAAGCACTTCGGCCAAAACTCAGTGTTTTAGGCATAATATAATCATCTAAAATCTATCTTTCTGTAGTTAATAAATCTGTTTTATAAGTGGTAGGCATAAGAAGTCAGAGATAGGTACCAACCCCACTCCCCCAAGAATAAAAGGTAAGCTTGCTGTCTAAATCTTAAAACTTATTAGACTAAGCAGTATTTAGATCAAACAGTTTTTCTCACCCCACTGGATGTTGCAGGTAGGATGCAGTCTTTAATACACAGGCTTTCCCTTTAAGCCTGGGACCAGTCTCCTCAGCTCCAGTCTGTGTCTTCCCAACATTCTTGTTGCCTTCAACGTAGGTGGTGGAGGAGGAAGGTGGCCTTATGATGCCGCTGTCCCTTATCTTATACTCTTAGACTATGTCTACACTGCACTTTTGTTGGTAAAACATTTATCGGCCAGGGGTGTGAAAAACCTGGTGTGGACAGTGCTTTGTCGGTGGGAGACACTCTCCCGTCGATAAAGCTACTGCCCCTCATTTGGGGTTGGTTTTATTTTGTCGGCAGGACAACTTTCTCTTGCCAACAAAGAGTGGCTACATTGTGTACCTTACAGCAGCACTGCTGTGACATTGTAAGGTGCACAGAGCACATAGCCTTAGGCCCTGTCTACACTGGCAAGTTTCTGCGCAGTAAAGCAGCTTTCTGGGTTGTAACTCCGAAGGTGTACACACTGCCAAGCCATTTAGTGCACTGGTACTTAGCCCCTGGTAAGTGGACTTGATTTTGGGACACGCTGAAGCGAGTTGTTGGGGACAGGAGGGTTGCAGAAAGCAGGCTTGTCTCCCACCACATGCCTAGTCTGAGCAGTGGAACAGGTTATTGATTGACTCCCTCTCTTCATGGGAATCTCCCTCAGAGATCTCCAGGAAACTCTTGTAGAGATACTGGGCAATCCGCTGCTGCAGGTTCTTCGGCAGAGCTGCTTTATTTCTTGCCCCATTAATGGTAATTCACCCACACCTCTGTGCCATCATGGTGGGGGGAACCATTGCTGCACACAGGCATATATGGGCCACGGTGGAAGCCAAAGTCTTGGAGAAGACCCTCCCTTGATTCCCTGCTCACCCTCAGCAGCAAGATAGCTTCCGTAATGATCACATCCTGTGGAAAGAATGGGGAATGATTATTGGGCCTCCCCCTACAGTACTGGAGCTCCCCAAGAGCCACATGTCAAATGTACAGCAGGATCCGGGAAGAGCGATTTAGCCTGCCCCTGTGGGTACTCACCATTTTGTGGGTCTTGTGACTCATGTGTGCTTGCCTGCGGTTAGCCAGTCAGTGACAGGTGTGTGAGTACTGGCTGTGTTTTAAATCACTGAATCAGTGTTCTCTGTGTTGCAAACAATACTGCTTCTGTAAAACGTTGCATTTAAACTTCACAGATATGACCTTGGGAGCCCAGCCTCCCTCTTTGCTATTGGCAGCTGAACAGCTGTGCAGAATTAGAAAGTGGCCAAGAAGAACTAAGGAGGACTTTCTGCATGATGTTATGATGCACTCTGCCGCTGAGAAACAAGAATTGAAAGAGTGGTGAGACAGCGAGAAAAGGTACTGAAAGGAGAATACAGTGCGCCAGAATGAGGCCACGGAGTGGCTTTTAAACATTATGGAGTGCCAAGCAGACACACTTCAGGTGATACTAGCACTGCAAACCGAGCAGCTCCCCGCTCGCCTTCCCCTGCAGCCGCTGTCACAAAACTCTTTCCCATGGATCCCCCCCCCCCCCCCCCCCCCCCCCCCCCCCCCCCCTTATCAACTTCCTGGCTCCAGTCTGTACCACAGCATTCCACTCCTCCTGTGTCACAGTCCAGCCCTGCGGACTCCCAGTACCCACTGCACTCAACACCCGTCCCTCTGCAGTTTGGCCCTGCTGAAGAACAGTACCCACTGCACTGTACTCCAAAGGAGAAGGTTGGATATGATCCCTGGACACACAGAAATCTTTAGAGGTCCCAGGACCCCTCATCCTGCTGGGACTTTGCCTTCCCTCATCCCCCTCACTGCTGATAGGTTTTTTTTTTTGCTTGTTTGTTTGTTTGACTCTCTCCTCAGGTTGTTGTCTTTTAATAAAAGAATTGTGTTGGTTTGAAAGCAATCTTTATTCCATTAATTGAAAGCAACATACAATTATGTTAAACCCTCATATTGCATCATCTGCACCAATCATCACCTAGCACTACAAGCACTGCAATCCTGAGCATAGCAACAAATATTAGTGGCTTTCAGCTTCAAATTGCTGTCTCAAGACATCCCTGATCCTTATGGCCCCATGCTGTGTCCCTCTAATAGCCCTGGTCTCTGGCTGTTCAAACTCAGCCTCCAGGCACTGAGCCTCTGTGGTCCAGCCCTGAGTGAGGCTTTCACCCTTCCCTTCATAAATATTATGGAGCGTACAGCACATGGCTATAAGCATAAGAATATTGTCATTGGCCAGGTCCAGCTTCCCATAGAGGTAGTGCCAGCAGGCTTTTAAATGGCCAAAAGCACACTCAACACTCATTCTGCACTTGCTCAGCCTGTCGTTGAACTGCTCCTTGCTGCTGTCAAGTTGCCTCATGTTTGGCTTCATAAGTCACGGTATTAAGGGGTAGGCGGGGTCTCCCAGGGTCACAATGTGCATTTTGACTTCCCCTATGGTGATCTTCTGGTCCAGGAAGTCCCTGCTTGCAGCTTCCTGAACAGGCCAAAAGATGCGTGCGGCATGCACCTTTCCAGACCAACCTGCATTAACATCTGTGAAACGCTCACGGTGATCCACAAGCGCCTGGCGAACCGTTGAGAAATAACCCTTGCCATTAATGTACTCAGTGGGTAGGTGGTCTGGTGCCAGAATTTAAATATGTGTGCCATCTATCGCCCCTCCACAGTTAGGGAAGCCCATTTCTTCAAAGCCATCTACAATGTTACATACATTGCCCAGAGTCTTTCAGAGCAGGATGTGATCAATGTCCCTGCAGACTTCTATCAACAGGAGTCCAACAGTCGACTTTCCCACTCTGAACTGATTAGCATCTGATCAGTAGCAGTCTGGAATAGCCAGCTTCCACAGTGCAATTGTATTCTCCAACAGCAGGGCAGCTCTCATTCTCATCTCCTTGCACCGCAGGGCTGGGGTGAGCTCATCACACAGTCCCATGAATGTGGCTTTCCTCATCCGAAAGTTCTGCAGCCACTGCTAGTCCCAGACGTGCATCACAATGTGATCCCACCACTCAGTGCTTGTTTCCTGAGCCCAAAAACTGCATTCACTATGGTCAGCACCTCCATGAACGCCACAAGCAATCTTAGAGACTAACAAATTCTCTAAGTCTCTAAGGTGCCACAAGTATTCCTGTTCTTTTTGCGGATACAGACTAACACGGCTGCTACTCTGAAACAAGCAATCTTGTATCATAGTTACTACGTGTGACGAGATCAATGTTGCACGCCTCTTGACTTTATAGTTTAAGGAATAACTCCACTGCCACTCATGATGTGTTGGTCAGAGTGAACAGCATTCTGGTCAACAGGTCGGGATTCATTCCTATAGCCCGAAGAGGCAGGGCGCACAGTACACAAACCGTTGAAAGATGGCACCAAATGTGGATGGAAGCACAGGGATTGCTGGGATGCAAAGCAATGCATCATGGGGCTTTGGGCTAGGACCCTGTTTGCTCCGCGACCTCCTCCGCCTTCCCACAAGTCTTAGCGGTGGGAGAGAAAGAGATGCTCTATGGGATAGCTGTGCAGAGTGCACTGCTCCGAATACCATCGCAAGTGTGAACACGCTATTGTGCAGACAGCTGACAGTGTGAACACACAACGGGGATTTCCCTTCAGTTCTCTCTGAGCGGTGCTGTAATTGCTGGCGCTGTAACTCTGCCAGTGTAGACATGACCGGAGTTCATGTCCCTGGTATACCTTGCTGAGTCAGAGTTGCGCAACCTCTGTTGTGTGGTGCTTCTCTTACAGAATTGTAAATCACTTGTTTACAATGCCCCCTGCTGATTAATGGTCGTCTAACACCCACCTGGGTGTGGATCACTTCCTTTGTTGTCACTGGAGAATTAGCAGCTGAGGACTCCCAAACTTACAACATATGTCAATAACAACCATACAGCAAAATCTCATAATTTCATATATACTAATGATATACGTATTTTGACAGAACAATGGGGTTCAGCAGATCATGACCTGTCATATGATATCTTACATGTCATGCTTTGTATGAAATAGCAGAACCATATATGAATGGTCACCCCTACATAAGTGTGAATCAAGCATTGTAGACGAACAATTTAATTAGCCCTTTTAGTAGCCTATGTATAAAAGCTCTATGTCCTCAGCTTATAGCGAACAATAACATCGCTCTGTTTCAGTTTTGAAAGTGACCTAAGAAAACATTGTCTTAAAGAGCCAACTTGTTTTTGACTCTCACCTGGGAGGTTTAAGACCAATAAGCTTCAGGAGCAAATGCAGCTGTATTCATTAGAGTTAAATCCCCAGAGGAGTCACAGCATTGCTATTAGGGGTTATGGACCAGATGGTGCCAGCTGTTCCAGGATTTGATAGGAAGGTGTAGGGCACGAGAAACAGAATCTTCTTTCCCTGCACAGCAGCTGGACATATCGTCAGTCCCTTCACTCACTCAGATGCAGACTGCTCTCTCTTACCATCAGAAATACCAACAGGGGCCAGGGAGAATGAGGTGATAGTGTTCTGCACCCCCTGCATACCTGGAGTTCGGAGGCAGGAGCTCTCTCAGATCTGTGGCTCCTTTGCCTTTAAGGAATGATTGAGCTCCATGCTAGTATTAGCATCCTGTGTATGGGATAAGCCATATCTTTCTAAATAAACAACAAATGTAATGGGGGTAAGGATAGCTCAGTGGTTTGAGCATTGGCCTGTTACACCCATAGGTGTGAGTTCAATCCTTAAGAGGGCCATTTAGGGATCAGGGGCAAAAATCTGTTTGGGGCTTGGTCCTGCTTTGAGCAGGGTGTTGGACTAGATGACTTTCTGAGGTCTCTTCCAACCTTGATATTCTATAAAACTTTCCCCCCTTGTATTTTAGAGCCATTACAGCATAGCATGGTGTAGAGCAGAGAGAGACAGACAAAGAACTGATTTTGAGAATGGAAGGATTTTGAGGTTAGAATAGGATATTATAAGAACTCAGAAATACCTACAACAGAGCCAGACAAAATTAATAAAAAAAACCCCAAATAAATAGAGATATTCTACCTCCTAGAACTGGAAGGGACCTTAAAAGGTCAGGATTCAGCTGATTGCCATATTTGGGGTCAGGAAGGAATTTTCCTCCAGGGTAGATTGGCAGAGGCCCTGGTGGTTTTTTGCCTTCCTCTGCAGCATGGGGCAGGGTTTGCTTGCTGGAGGATTCTCTGCAAGTTGAAGTCTTTAAATCATGATTTGGGGACATCAACAGCTGAGTCAAGGGAGAAAATTATTCCAGGAGTGGGTGGGTCAGCTTTTGTGGCCTGCATCATGCAGGAGGTCAGACTAGATGATCATAATGGTCCATTCTGACCTTAAAGTCCATGAGGTCATCAAGTCCACCCCCCTGCCTTCACTAGCAGGACCAAGTATTGATTTTGCCCCAGATCCCTAAGTGACCCCCTCAAAGATTGAACTTACAACCCTGAGTTTAGCAGAGCAATACTCAAACCACTGAGCTATCCCTCTCCCCCCCCAACACTCTCTTACATTTCCACACCCCAAAGTAAAAGGATTTAAAGCCCATTTAACTTGAATAATAATTGACAAATGACACCAAAACCATGTATGTTGGGTCATCTGCTGTTGGGGCTTAATTGACAACATTCCTCTGAAACCCCAGCAATGTAACAATATATTTGCCAAGTAACATGGTGGCTTGCTTTCTTGCTCCTACTGTGACTGTGCTCTTGCCTCACCACCAGTAAATCAAAGGCAAAAATCATCTCTAGTTCCTCACGTTCAACACTTCATTGTTTGGGTGATTTTACATGATTGTAATCGGTGTCATTATTATTAATTACGGTAATATTTGTATTGCAGTAGTTCTGGTCAGGACTGCATTATGCTACAAGCTGCTCAAACACATAGCAAGGTAGGAAGACACAGTTTCTTTTGCAAAGGGCATATAGTCTAATTTGCAGATTGTTAGGTTTGTACCACCAGTGTAGTCTATTTTTAATGTGTGTGTGTGCGCGTTTGCCTATGTGTATTATATATACACACACACAAGGTTTGAGAGGGAAAAAGTGCTTTTCTCAGTGCCATTTCCCAGTTTTCCAATATATAGACACAAAAGCCAAAGCAGCATGTCACAGTACAAGGCAAGAGGGAAATAATCAAGGTAACAGTTCAGCTCCCAGCTTTGCTCACTTGCAATCTAAGTCTCTTCCTTGTTATCAGAAATGTTGCTCATTGCCCCAAAGGGGAGACCTTGGAAGCAGGAAAAGCGGTCATCCAGTTGCCCGTGGGGAGGTAAATACAGGCTAAAAATAAAACTAGCTAAAAAAAAAAAAAATCTCTTTAATGGAGGGGTTGATCTCTTATCTTTCATCTTGTATGCATTTCTGTGCAAATAATTGGCTTTAAAAAGGTACTGTTTTATTTTGTTCTTGTTTTGTTTGTAAGGAAATTGAAGGACATTGTAAGAAATAAGTTTTCAGAATCCTAAAAGAAAAAAGGAGAAGGCAATTAAATGACAGAAAACTTATCAAAATAGCCTCAACGAAGTAGGCCCACACAGTACCTGGCTCCACTAAACAAGTAATAGTGGCAGGTGTATCTGATGTTGAAAAGTTAGTAGTATCTTATTACACTATAATCCTGAATCTCCTCTCTCTTGTACTGGCATGCCAATCAGGACTAACTCTTGTAACATTTGTGGAGCTACACTAATATAAAACCAGAGTGAGTGAGTGAGAAGAGAATCAGACCTTCTGAATCAAAGTGGACATTGCTGTTGGGTTTTCATAGCATCTCTTATGTTCCATTAAGTGAGTTCATGTAATAAATAATAGTTATGATGTTCCTTATTTAGGGCTCTGCTTCATAAATACATCTCTGCATAGGCAATAATATGGCGCCACCGTAGGAGCTCTGGGGATACCATGCCTTCTGGAGTGCTACTTTCCTTAAAGGGCTACATCATGTACTACCCATCCACCACTCATGGCCATCAAGGACTCTAATTGTGGTTGTGCTCTTGAGGATGGTTTTGCATGCTTTCCCAATTCCCTTCTTTCCCCACCTGTGCCTGGACCAAGTATAGTCTGGTTCTAATTTATTTAGAATTTGTCCTGATTGTCTTCAGCACATAAATGGTGGTGCCAGATACTCAGAAACTTTGAGTATCTAGCCTTAACTTTTGGTCATATTGGTTAAAAACTATCCTGGTTTAGAGTGGAGGGTGAAAGAAGCTACATATAAACAAATGAAAGAAAGGGTGAATTGATAGTAATGAAAATAAATCAGAAACTAGTAATTGTAGAAAATTGATAAGGGAAGCAAAGGGGCACAAGGAGAACTCTTTGGCCAGCAGACTTAAAGAAAATAAGAAGGAGTTGTTCAAAGTATATTAGGAACAAATGAAATTCTAACAATGATATTGTTCCAGTAGTAGATGGAAATGGTAGAATTATTAATAATAATGCAGAAATGTACAATAAATATTTCTGTTTCTATTGGGGAAAAAGAGATGATGTAGTCATATCATATTATAAAAGTCTTTCCATTCCACTAATATCTCTGGTGGATGCTAATGAGCAGCTATTAAAGTTAGGTGCTTTTAAATCAGCAGGTGTGGATAACATTGCATCCAAGCATTTTAACGGAGCTGACTGAGTATCTTACTGGCCCATTAATGTTGATTTTCAATAATTCTTGCAACACTGGGAAAGTTTCAGAAATGCTGTGCCAATATTTTAGAAGTGTAAATGGGATGACCCAGGTAAATTATAGTCGGATCAATCTGACATCAATGCCTAGCATGATAATAAACCAGCAGATATGGGACTTGATTAATAAAGAACTAAAGGAGAATAATATAATTAATGCCAATCATCATGGGTTTATGGAAAATAGATCCTGTCAAACTAGCAAGATCTTTTTTTGATGAGTTTACAATTATAGTTGATAAAGGTAATAGGGTTGACGCAAGATGCTTAGACTTCTGTAAGCCATTTAACTTAGTACCATATGACATGATTAAAATTATCAAATTAACATGGCACACCTTAAATAGATTAAATGATGGCTAAGTGATAGGTCACAAAATATATTTGTAAATGGAGAATCATCATCAAATGGTTGTTTTTCTAGTGGGGTCCCATGGGGTTGCTGGTCCTACACTATTTAAGATTTTTATCAGTGACTTCGAAGAAAACAAATCACCAATAACATTTGAAGAAGATACAAACATTGGGGAAGAGGTAAATAATGAAGAGAACAGGTCACTGATAGAGATCTGGATCGCTTGCTACACTGGGCACAAGCCAACAATATGTGTTTTAATACGGTTAAGTGTAACTGCTGCTGAAATCCTGTGTCTAGTTCTGATGTCCACAATTCAAGAAGGATGTTGATAAATTGGAGAGGGTTCAGAGAAAAGCCACAAGCATGATTAAAGGATGAGAAAACATGCCTTACAGTGATAGACTCAAGGAACTCAATCTATTTAGTTTAACAAAAAGAAGGTTAAGGGGTGACTTGATTATAGTCTAAAAGTATCTACATAGGGAACAAATCTAGCAGGGAAAGATATAACATGAAGGAATGGCTGGAAATTGAAGCTAGACAAATTCAGACTGGCAATAAGACGTAAATTTTTAACAGTGCAAGTAATTAATCATTGGAACAAATTACCAAGGTTGTTGTACTCAGATCCAAGCATGAGCACATGTGTACATTTCAATGTTAAGCATAGTCCTCCAGACAGAGCACAAGTAAGTCTCAGATTCCTTGCATCCTGCTCCCAATTCATTTACCCTCAAGAGTGCAGGTAAGACGGAGCAGGCATGGGCAGAGAATATATGTGTCTAAGGAGACTTGTGCTTCAATCCTTGGCATGCAAATGATACATTTAGCTATGTGCTGCCTTCTTTGGCCTTATTCCAGCTACTAGGTAAAGTACATCTGGCACATCAGAGTATAAAGGCAAAGCGTAGGAGGATATCAGATATTATCACAGTTGAAATCCTCTTTAAAAATACATGCAGGCAGTTACAAATAGAGATTAAAACCACATTTTTTTTCAAAATTTCTTGTGAGCTGGAACTCCTGAAGAAATGTCAATACATGGTGTTTCTGAAACAAAATATGTTCCCCACCAGCAGCAGCAGCTGATTGAAATTGACATTCTTGTCAGTTTCACTGCTGTGGCGCCTGCTTGTGACTTGATAAAAGTTCATCAAACCTGACTTACTTTTGTGAAACATTTCACATTTGGCAAACCAGCATTTTCCATCAAAACTCAGTTTAGTTTGAAAAGTTTGATCAGTTCCAGTTGCAAACTTACATAAGTATGTCTAGACAAAATTAAACACATGAACTAAGTAAATGGTTTATTTCCTTTTGCTCAATAAAGACTTAAAAGCTTTGTGACAGTAGAAAATATATATTCCTATTGTACTGATGACAATCAAGGCTCAGAAGAAAAACAATATTATAATATTATTTTGCATCCCAAAGGGTATGTAATAATATTGAAAACCTTTTACTATACTATGTAAATACAATACTATAATAAACAAGTGACACCCAACATTCTTGTCCCTATTGCTTGGCTCCATGCTCCAGGTACAATACCAAGCTCAGTACATCTGTGGCGGAAAAAAAACGAAACTTGACAACAAATGGGAAACCAGGACCATTTTAAGCAAGGACTCAAAACGGTTGCCACTGCATGTAGACAGAAATATATAATTTCACTTTAGAGCCAATAATCAGAATACATATTGTAGAATACATATAGTGTTACTCCAGTCTAATGTGGAAGAAGAGCTATTGTGAAATAGCTAGTGGCAACTGGTAGCCAAGAGATCCAGTTGTTCATCTAGCAAGTGGGGACTTTAGGATTTAAACGTGAACCCTGAAGCAAAAATATTTTTGTTTGCCCTGTACTGCATAGATTCATAGATTCATAGATTCTAGGACTGGAAGGGACCTCGAGAGGTCATCGAGTCCAGTCCCCTGCCCACATTGCAGGACCAAATACTGTCTAGATCATCCCTGATAGACATTTATCTAACCTACTCTTAAATATCTCCAGAGACGGAGATCCCACAACCTCCCTAGGCAATTTGTTCCAGTGTTTAACCACCCTGACAGTTAGGAACTTTTTCCTAATGTCCAACCTAGACCTCCCTTGCTGCAGTTTAAACCCATTGTTTCTGGTTCTATCCTTAGAGGCTAAGGTGAACAAGTTTTCTCCCTCCTCCTTATGACACCCTTTTAGATACCTGAAAACTGCTATCATGTCCCCTCTCAGTCTTCTCTTTTCCAAACTAAATAAACCCAATTCTTTCAGTCTTCCTTCATAGGTCATGTTCTCAAGACCTTTAATCATTCTTGTTGCTCTTCTTTGGACCCTTTCCAATTTCTCCACATCTTTTTTAAAATGCGGCGCCCAGAACTGGACACAATACTCCAGCTGAGGCCTAACCAGAGCAGAGTAGAGCGGAAGAATGACTTCTCGTGTCTTGCTCACAACACACCTGTTAATACATCCCAGAATCATGTTTGCTTTTTTTGCAACAGCATCACACTGTTGACTCATATTTAGCTTGTGGTCCACTATAACCCCTAGATCCCTTTCTGCCGTACTCCTTCCTAGACAGTCTTTTCCCATTCTGTATGTGTGAAATTGATTTTTCCTTCCTAAGTGGAGCACTTTGCATTTGTCTTTGTTAAACTTCATCCTGTTTAACTCAGACCATTTCTCCAATTTGTCCAGATCATTTTGAATTATGACCCTGTCCTCCAAAGTAGTTGCAATCCCTCCCAGTTTGGTATCATCCGCAAACTTAATAAGCGTACTTTCTATGCCAATATCTAAGTCGTTGATGAAGATATTGAACAGAGCCGGTCCCAAAACAGACCCCTGCGGTACCCCACTCGTTACGCCTTTCCAGCAGGATTGGGAACCATTAATAACAACTCTCTGAGTACGGTTATCCAGCCAGTTATGCACCCACCTTATAGTACCCCATCTAAATTGTATTTGCCTAGTTTATCGATAAGAATATCATGCGAGACCGTATCAAATGCCTTACTAAAGTCTAGGTATACCACATCCACCGCTTCACCCTTATCCACAAGGCTCGTTATCCTATCAAAGAAAGCTATCAGATTGGTTTGACATGATTTGTTCTTCACAAATCCATGCTGGCTGTTCCCTATCACCTTACCACCTTCCAAGTGTTTGCAGATGATTTCCTTAATTACTTGCTCCATTATCTTCCCTGGCACAGAAGTTAAACTAACTGGTCTGTAGTTTCCTGGGTTGTTTTTATTTCCCTTTTTATAGATGGGCACTATATTTGCCCTTTTCCAGTCTTCTGGAATCTCTCCCGTCTCCCATGACTTTCCAAAGATAATAGCTAGAGGCTCAGATACCTCCTCTATTAGCTCCTTGAGTATTCTAGGATGCATTTCATCAGGCCCGGGTGACTTGCAGGCATCTAACTTTTCTAAGTGATTTTTAACTTGTTCTTTTTTTATTTTATCCGCTAAACCTACCCCCTTCCCATTAGTATTCACTATGTTAGGCATTCCTTCAGACTTCTCGGTGAAGACCGAAACAAAGAAGTCATTAAGCATCTCTGCCATTTCCAAGTTTCCTGTTACTGTTTCTCCCTCTTCACTAAGCAGTGGGCCTACCCTGTCTTTGGTCTTCCTCTTGCTTCTAATGTATTGATAAAAAGTCTTCTTGTTTCCTTTTATTCCCGTAGCTAGTTTGAGCTCATTTTGTGCCTTTGCTTTTCTAATCTTGCCCCTGCATTCCTGTGTTGTTTGCCTATATTCATCCTTTGTAATCTGTCCTAGTTTCCATTTTTTATATGACTCCTTTTTATTTTTTAGATCGTGCAAGATCTCGTGGTTAAGCCAAGGTGGTCTTTTGTCACATTTTCTATCTTTCCTAACCAGCGGAATAGCTTGCTTTTGGGCCCTTAATAGTGTCCCTTTGAAAAACTGCCAACTCTCCTCAGTTGTTTTTCCCCTCAGTCTTGATTCCCATGGGACCTTACCTATCAGCTCTCTGAGCTTCCCAAAATCTGCCTTCCTGAAATCCATTGTCTCTATTTTGCTGTTCTCCCTTCTACCCTTCCTTAGAATTGCAAACTCTATGATTTCATGATCACTTTCACCCAGGCTGCCTTCTACTTTCACATTCTCAACGAGTTCCTCCCTATTTGTTAAAATCAAGTCTAGAACAGCTTCCCCCCTAGTAGCTTTTTCAACCTTCTGAAATAAAAAGTTGTCTCCAATGCAGTCCAAGAATTTGTTGGATAGTCTGTGCCCCGCTGTGTTATTTTCCCAACATATATCCGGATAGTTGAAGTCCCCCATCACCACCAAATCTTGGGCTTTGGATGATTTTGTTAGTTGCTTGAAAAAAGCCTCATCCACCTCTTCCACCTGGTTATGTGGCCTGTAGTAGACTCCTAGCATGACATCTCCCTTGTTTTTTGCCCCTTTTAGCCTAACCCAGAGACTCTCAACACTTCCGTCTCCTATGTCCATCTCTACCTCAGTCCAAGTGTGTACATTTTTAATATATAAGGCAACACCTCCTCCCTTTTCCCCCTGTCTATCCTTTCTGAGCAAGCTGTACCCATCCACACCAACATTCCAATCATGTGTATTATCCCACCAAGTTTCAGTGATGCCAACAATGTCATAGTTGTATCCACTTATTAGCACTTCCAGTTCTTCCTGCTTATTCCCCATACTTCTCGCATTTGTATATAGGCATCTAAGATACTGGTTTGATCTTTCCTCACAGTTTTGTCCTGACTCTCCTTTCTCTCTGCCAATATAGCCCACACTCCCTCTCGTTTCCGACCCATCTCCCCGGTCTCCATGTTCCCCACTTACCTGTGGGCTTTGCTCACCTGTCCCCATCGAACCTAGTTTAAAGCCCTCCTCACTAGGTTAGCCAGTCTGTGTCCGAATAGGGTCTTTCCTCTCCTCGAAAGGTGAACGCCATCTCTGCCTAGCAGTCCTTCCTCGAATAGCATCCCGTGGTCTAGGAAGCCAAAGCCCTCCTGGCGACACCATCTTCGCAGCCAGGCATTCACCTCCATGATGCATCTGTCTCTGCCCGGGCCCCTACCTTTGACAGGAAGAATCGAAGAGAATACCACCTGCGCTCCAAACTCCTTCACCCGTACTCCCAGAGCCCTGTAGTTACTCTTGATCCGCTCAGTGTCACACCGCGCAGTATCATTTGTGCCCACATGGATGAGTAGCATGGGGTAGTAGTCAGAGGGCTGGATAATCCTCGACAATGCCTCCGTAACATCTCGGATACGGGCCCCCGGCAGGCAGCATACCTCCCGAGATGAAATGTCAAGGCGACAGATAGGCGCCTCCGTCCCCCTCAGCAGAGAGTCTCCGACCACCACTACCCTACGTTTCCTATTCGCAGTGGTGGCAGCAGACTTTCCAGCCTTAGGGGTACGAGGCTTCTCCTCCTTTACTGTAGGGAGTGATTCCTTCTTTCCTGTATCAAGAAAAGCATAACGGTTACCTATAACCCCGGCAGGAGGGTTCGGAGCAAGGGTGGAGCACTGCCTGCTGCCAGAAGTAACCAGCTGCCAGTGTCCACCTTGAGCCATCTCCTCCTCCACCACTGCACCTCTCGTGAGACTTTGACATGGTGCACTCTGATGGTAAAGGAGAATTAGGAGGCATAAAAAGGAACAGAGAAAAGGGTCTGAGAAGCTGAACAGAATTTAATATCAATAAGACTGAAATTTACCCTTGCTGAGTAGTTGTTTTCTTCACAGGAATGCCCATTTACAGCCATTATCTCTAGATGAGAGAGAGAGACTGTTGTTCCCCATGTCTATCAGGATGAAACCATCTGTTGAAGTAAAACCACATCACCTTATTATGCAATGGCCAACATAGTGAAATTAATGGCACTACTTGCAGAGTAAGGTACTATTCAAGGTAGGTCAGAATGGCAGAACCAGACCTGTAACTGTAAGATCAACTTTGACCAATGAAAAATGCTTTCAAGAAAGATGGTGGACTCTATATTACTAGACTCCTTGACGTTATGATTTGATATTCTTCTTTTAGACATTTCTCAATAGAAGGCCTTCCTACTCAAGTAAATCTATGTAATTGTTTTCTGCACATAGCATTTATTTCTGCTATCATCATCAGTAGCAAAAGTAAGTTTGCAACCACAAGAAAAGATTTAGTCAAATGCTTTCTGCAGTGCTATATGTAAATGACACCCAATCTTTAAGGCCATGTCTCCTTTGATTAAGTAGAGTATTTGCTTAAGTCATAGACACATTATTCAGAAATAGTTGCAAAATACCACATAAAGTTGAAATGTGTATGAACCTTTTCATTCCTTTTATGCAAAGATTTCCTTTGAAAAACACAGGCTGTGGTCTTTATACATTTACAAAAATAATTTTTGAAAAGACATTTGATAAATATTTCATTGCCTTTATAATACATGGATAAGGATTAGCTCCAATAAGACACTTAAAAGGAAGGCTATGTTTTGGGTTAATCTATCCAATTTAATAAAAGCTTATACTATTTGTCTCTGACTAAATTCACATTTCGCTGTTAATAATTTCCAAATGTAATGCTAAATATAAATGTTCTTTGAATTTATAATGAAAAATCTTTTTCCCTGCAGGTGTATGAAAAATTTGTTTTTGACAAGTTTACACAATTTCCTCTAATCTGTTTTCCTACTAGGTTAATTCCATATTTCATCATTTCTGCAGATTTACTGATTATCAGCTTGATCCTGCTTTATACCTCTGACCTGCAGTTCTAATAACCTGCATCCATACCCATAACACTGACAGCTCTTTAAACATGTAACTTGTGCAGTTTGGTATAGTATAGTCAAAATGCTGAAATTCTTCCTTGTCAGAAGTCTACATATAATGATACTAAAATGTTTCACAGACTGATGACGCATTTGTCCTTAAACAAGCAAAATAATAATAATAATAATAATTAATAATAATAATCCCACTTGATCTATTTGGTGACTATCCAACAAATGTCTCAGTAAATCCCCATTGCTATTCCCCAACCCAGTCACAAAATAAAGGAGGCCTAAGGCATGGTTAGACTAATGGAGCTGAAAAAACTGTGTGGTTTAAGCAGATCTCTAGAAAATACAAAGCCCATCTCAAGGAACCTCATGCCATAGTAGGTTCACTTGCCCCTAAATCTGGCCCTGATGAGAGATGGCCTAAAACCAGGAAGAACCTCTGGTGATGTGATGCTGGGGTAGTGGCTCCTATTACTCCCATCCTCTCTTTACAGTCAGGATAGGGGTGTGGCTGGGGAAAAGAGGGCTTCGCCACTATTTCTGTAAATCTGCCTGATCCCCAGTTACTGTTGACAGCTGGTGCAATTTAAAGCAAGGAGACCAAGGCTTGGTTAGAGTACAAAGGCCACATACCAAGTTGCACTGTGCAGTCCTTAGTCATAGCCAAGGATCTGGGTCTAATGGTCCTTAAATCTAGTGAATTTATACCACTTTGGTTTTTATTACTGACATAACTATCAAGACTTTCATCAACCATTAATTAGAATCGCTGAATTACCCCTCCATTTCAAGAATTTGCTGCCCTTGACTCCTCCAAATCCATGTTTTCCAATTTATCAGCAAGCCCTAAAGCTTCTATCACACGAATATTTTGCAAAAAAAAGAAAATCCACGAAGAGAAAAACTTCAAGATTGGGTTATGAAAAACTGTAACTCAGCTTCATTGCAAAATACATTGTATGTGCCTGAGCAATATGTCTGTATAAACTGTGCATAAGCAGACATGCCAATGAATTCTGCAGGCTGAATAAAATAAATGTCGCTTGAGAGCTTTGAACTCTCCTGTGAATTACTGGAAATTGAGATCTGAACTTCAGTAACAATTTTACTGCAGCAAATGGGTAGAGGGGGAAAAAAGCTTTTAATATTTTCCTTAGTAGAGGGATCACTGTAGATACCTTATGTACAGTATAATAGCACATTCTTATCACAGTTACTGGCCCTGTACCATTGCTGTTCAGTAATGAACCATATACATCATTACTGTTGTTGTTGAGTGTCAGCATTGTCCTTGGGGCTATACAGAAAAAGACAACATGGACCCTGCCCCCAAGAGTTTGTAATCTTAGGGACAGCTACTGATCAGCTTCTGTGAGGCTGCATCAGTGTGGTACGAAGAACAAAGAAAATCTCTCCCCACTTCCTTTGCCTCTGTACAGCAGTCAGTTAGAATTCCATTGAGATGAGTACTTCTTTCTTGCTTTTCAGCTAGCTGTCTGAACATAGGTAGAGTGAGACCACTGCCCTTACCTGCCACCCAGCTTCACCAATCAGCAAAGCTTGCCAGCCACTGAGCAAGTAGAATGCTGTGCCATCTCCAATGCTGGCATAGCTAACGCTCCAGCAATAAAGTAAATGGAGACGGAATTCCTCTTGAGAACCCCAGCTATAACATAGCCCTTCTCTCCAGCATGGAAAGCAGAATTTTGTCCTAAATAAGGAGCTAGAAATCTAAGTCCAAAATAACGCAGAGATGTTTGTGAGTAAGTTTACTTGCAGGAATATTCCACTGAGCTTAATGGGATTATTTGCATGAATTAAGATAGTCATACATAAGTGTTCGCAAAGTCAGGTTGCATATAAGTAGCTTATATTCTAAATAAACTCTTAAAATGCAAGGCCCGCTCCTGAAAATACTTATTGCTGGACATATAGCTTACTATCATTGACAATCTTTATCATCGTCTCCATCCCTAGATATGGGACAGGGATATACTGTTATTCTCTATCATCCATCAGGACAACATTTCTGTCGGGAAAAAACTATACTGCACATTGGCCATTCTAAAGGGAATAAAGCCTGTGTTTAAATATTATAATGAATTAAATTTCTTCTTACTCAGATTAAACTTCCATTGCGTGAACAGTGAGTACAGAGTTCTGAATAAGGCCCTAGAGCAGTCTGAAAAAATGGGGAAAAAATGAAATTAGATCACAGTGATTCTGCAGACTTGATAAAAACTTTAATGTAAGTCATGAATCATGTAATGCATTAGCATTTTTTATTGTTTTGGGTTCTTGTTTTTAATCTAAATTACACATTCTGGTTTCACACTTAAAACCAAATTCAACCCAAGTGAATGGTTTCAGTGTAGTTACACCAAGGGTGTATTTTGCCCCATGTCTTCTTGAACTCCCTTTAGAGATTAAAATTTGAAATTCTCTCTTTTTTGGAGCCATCAGGCTGTCTTGTTAAGCTCCCCCGTCCTTTCCAGTTTTGCTCTCTCCCAGTGGCACCAGGAGGAATCGTCATGAGCTGCACATTGATATTACCAAAAATATGACACCTTTGCACTGACTACCAGACAAATACTTATCAACCAGATAACCCAAGATGGGACCTAATCTGATGTTCACATGGCCATTGGAGTCTGTTCATCTACACTGGAATAAAAGACCCACAACACAACCAAGCCCTGATGCTGGCTCGTGAGGCTTGGACTGTGGGACTGAAAATTGTAGGGCAAACATTCAGGCTCGGGCTGGAACTTGGGCTCTGGGACCCTTCCCTTGGTCCCAGAGCTCATGCTCCAGCCCGACCTCCAGCATCTACACAGCAATTTTACTGTCCTGCAGCCCAAACCCCAGGAGCCTGCATTAGCTGACCTGGGCCAGCCATGGGTGTTTAACTGTTGTGTAGACATATTCTCACAACAGGCATTCAAGGTATCAGTATCAGCTCTTAGTAGGACATTTGAAAGCTCATATCATGTTACAGTTTAAAAACTAAATGATATGTTACACTGTCTGGTTCAGAGAAAGCTCTAACTCTGACTCAAATATCCCAATGAAGCATGATTGACTAAGGCCTCCTCAGCCGGAAACTGGGCACCTATTTAATTCACAGTTCATTGAATTATCAAAGAAACTCCTGAAGAGTGAAAAAGAAATTACAATGCTGTCAACGTGTGATTTCTTTCCAATTCTAATAGTTGCTGTAATGTCTCTGTGGTTAAAAATCCAATCTGAATGTGTTCATCTGGCCCCTGGGCTGTTAGTTCTGTTAACAGCTTCCACATCCAATAATCTTGCAGTTTCCTTCATTTTTATTGCCTCCACAAATCTTCCCAGGAGATATCTAAGCAACAGATTCATCTCCTCTTGATTTAAATACATCACAGGTTCTTCTCTTTGGAAATCCTCAAAGACAGGAAAGACAGAATGGAAGAATAGTTGAAGGTTCTAAGTCATTGGATTCTTAAAATACACTATGCAGTCTTTTGTTCTGGCATACATAGCAACTCTGACAACAATCTAATGTATGAAATGAATCAGTTATGATCAGCTGTGTGTGGCCAGATTGGATCAGATGTTTGGACAAATTTTACAGTCTTCATATTTTTTTAATCCTTGTTTAATGACTAATAAAATATAAGTGACAGTATTACAAAATATATGAAAGTCACTTGATATCTTAGACCTGGGACATTGAAGGGAACTAGATTTCCAGCACTCATCGTATCAGTCTAGTAGATGTAGGCCAACATGGCCACAAAGTACAAAAGCAGATTCTTCACGTGGATATAAAAACTCTGCCTGGTGGGCTGCCTGCAACTCTGTGTTAATTGAGAAGGACTAGGAAATTTTAATGTCAACACATACTATTATAATATGAAAGTTTGTGATGTTTATTGGTATTGAGTTTTTGCTATACTATACTGATATCTGGAACTTATCTGTCTGGAAGTTGAAGCTAGACAAATTCAGTCTGGAAATAAGGTGTACATTTTTAACAGATAGAGTAATTAACCACTGGAACAATTTATCAACGGTCATGGTACATTCTCCATCATAATTTTTAAATGAAGATAGGATGTGTTTCTAAAAGATCTGCTCTAGGAATTATTTGGGAGGAAGTTCTATGGCCTGTGTTATACAGGAGGTCAGACCAGGTGATCACAATGGTTCTTTCTGACTTTGGAATCTAAGAATCTCCATTTTTTAACCTGGCCAGGATTCCTAAGTGACCAGTTAATTGGTAATATTTAACACTGGAAACACAAGGCCATCTTTTTACATTAGTCACAAATAATTTATCAAACCTCATATGCTACTTAATCCACTTACCATCTCATTATAAGATGAGCAGGACTACAGTCTAGATCTTTGTTGGATGGTTAAAGCTCAGCGGGGAATCCACAGTGGATAGAAGTTAAAAGGTAATGCAACCATTTAGATTAATTTTACTCAATGTAGACTGACCCTGGCAAATATTTGCCCTCCATAACTATATAAAACAAAGCAGTAACATTTTATGTATATGCATTATTTAATAGAAATAGAAGAAATGCTATAGGTGAAATTTTAAAATGGTTATCTGATGAAGTAATTCTTATAGTTTGTTTTTGGAACCTTAAAGCTATGAAAGGAATATTGTAAAGGGTGACAGATTGTAGAAATGTGCATAGCAATGAAGGCTTTTCTGCTGACTCACTTTAGGGAATGTGTCCATTGGAGCTGGAGGTGTAATTTCCAGGTTGGGTAGACACACCACCCTAGCTTTGATGAGCTAGCATGCTGAAAAATAGCCATGTAGCTGTTGTGGCTCTGGCAGTGGAATGTGCTAGCTACCCTTGTAAATATGTAGGATCTTGGGTGGGACTGCACTCAGGTGACTAGCTAGTCCCCCCACCTATGTTGCTGAGATAATACTTCTATTTTTAGAACAATAGCTTACTCGAAACTACAACGTAAATCTACCTGAGCTGGAAATTATACCTCCAGGTCCAGTGGAGAGGTACCCCTAATGTCAGGGGTTGGAACCTTTCTGAAAATACCTATTTATTTCTGCTAATTCACAATACCAAGTGGGTGCTATGAACTTGAGTCAAGAATATAGAGGATTGTCATATTCAAATGTGCAATTTCTGGTTGTGTGAATGAACTTTGAAGAAACACCTTGGAGAAGGCGTATGATTGCATACCAAGAGAATTAGTTTTCAGTTTGTGACTGAGAAGTGTGCCTCTTTCCCAGGATATGTATGACAGAATGACTACTGTAGTAAAAAACAAAAGGGGCAAATTCTGCTTTTTACTACAGTAGTCAGCAACCATTGATTCTAGGTATTTAAATTCTTTCACTTTTCTAAGTTATCTGACTATAATATCCCATATGGTAGGTCCTCCTCCTTCAGCTATCATAGCCTCAGTTTTACCAAAGTTCACTCTAAGTCAATCTTGCTCAAAATTGTGCTGCCACTTTTCAAAGGATGTGCAGGGTCTCACAATCTTCCACACATATCACTATGTCATCAACAAACAGCATATTCCACAATGTTTCACTTCATATATTCCTACCACATCCAAGACTACAAACAAAAAAGGGCTCAAAGCTGATCCCTGATGCAGGCCAATAATTACTGGAAATTCTTTGCTACCTACCAGAAAGATTTTTAAGAACAGGTTTGGAAATTTTCTGCTACTCATCATCTATATTTTTAAGACCAGGTTAGACAAACACCTCATAGACTTTAAGGTCAGAAGGGACCATTATGATCATCTGGTCTGACCCCCTGCATGCTGCAGGCCACAAGACCCTTCCCTGGACTCTGTCGTTGAAGTCCCCAATCCTGTGTTTTAGTGACCTCAATCGGCAGAGACCCTCCTGCTAGTGATCCCTGCCCCATGCTGCGGAGGAAGGCGAAAAACCTCCAGAGGCTCAGCCAATCTACCCTGGAGGAAAATTCCTTCCCGACCCCAAATATGGCGATCAGTAAGACCCCGAGCATGTAGGCAAGAGTCTCTAGCCTGACCCTTGTTGGCCATTATACTATTTACGTACCATTGCTTGGTTTTCCTTGGCTACTATGTTTTACCATTAAACCATTCCCTCCATAAACTTATCTAACTTAATCTTAAAACCAGACAGGTCCGTCACCCCCACCGTTTCCCTCAGAAGGCCGTTCCAATATTTCACCCCTCTGACGGTCAGAAACCTTCGTCTAATTTCAAGCCTGAACTTCCCCACGGCCAGTTTATATCCATTCGTTCTCGTGTCCACATTAGTACTAAGCTGAAATAATTCCTCTCCCTCCCTTGTATTTATCCCTCTGATATATTTAAAGATAGCAATCATATCCCCCCTCAGCCTTCGCTTTGTCAGACTAAACAACCCAAGCTCCTCTAGTCTCTTTTCATACGACAGGTTTTCCATTCCTCTGATCATCCTAGTCGCCCTTCTCTGCACCCGTTCCAGTTTGAGTTCATCTTTTTTAAACATGGGAGACCAGAACTGCACACAGTACTCCAAATGAGGTCTCACCAGTGCCTTATACAACGGAAGCAGGACCTCCTTATCCCTACTAGATATACCTCGCCTAATACATCCCAAGACCGCATTGGCTTTTTTCACCGCCACGTCACATTGTCGACTCATAGTCATCCTGCGGTCTACAAGGACCCCTAGGTCCTTCTCCTCTTCCGTTACTTCTAACCAATGCGTCCCCATCTTGTAACTAAAATTGTTATTAGTCATCCCCAAGTGCATCACCTTACACTTTTCACTATTAAATTTCATCCTATTTCTGATACTCCAATTCACAAGTTCATTCAAGTCTCCCTGCAGAATATCCCTATCCTCCTCCGAATTTGCAACTCCTCCCACCTTCGTATCATCCACAAACTTTATCAGCCCACTCTTGCAATCGGTTCCGAGGTCAGTTATAAATAGATTAAATAAAATGGGTCCCAAAACCGAACCTTGAGGCACTCCACTAGTAACCTCCCTCCAACCCGACAGTTCACCCTTCAATACGACCCGCTGCATTCTCCCCATTAACCAATTCCTTATCCACCTCTGGATTTTCATATCGATCCCCATGTTTTCTAGTTTAACCAATAATTCCTCATGGGGTACAGTATCAAACGCTTTACTGAAATCCAGGTATATTAGGTCCACCGCATTTCCCTTATCTAATAAGTCCGTTACTTTCTCAAAGAAGGAGATCAGATTCGTTTGGCACGATCTGCCCTTCGTAAAACCATGTTGTAATTTATCGCAATTGCCATTAACCTCAAGGTCTTCAACTAGTTTCTCTTTCAGAATCTTCTCCAGCACCTTGCACACTACAGATGTTAAACTAACAGGCCTGTAGTTACCCGGATCACTTTTTTTCCCTTTCTTGAAAATAGGAACCACGTTGGCTATTCTCCAGTCTAACAGGACCACCCCCGAGTTTACAGATTCATTAAATATTATCGCTAATGGGCCTGCTATTTCCCGTGCCAATTCCTTCAATATTCTCGGATGAAGATCGTCCGGTCCTCCCGACTTAGTCCCATTAAGGCGTTCAAGTTTTGTTTCTACCTCGGATGCGGTAATCCCCCATCCTGTATGCCCCTCTGTAATGGTGCTAGTATCCCTAATACCTTCATTGGCCTCATTAAACACCGATGCAAAATATTCATTGAAATATTGTGCCATGCCTAGATTATCTTTAATCTCCTCTCCGGCTATACTCTTCAGCGGTCCCACTTCTTCTTTCTTTGCTTTCTTCCTATTTATATGGCTGTAAAACCTTTTACTATTGCTTTTAATTCCCCTCGCTAGGTCCAACTCTACACGGCCTTTGGCCTTTCTCACTCTATCTCTACATTCTCTGATTTCACTAAGGTAAGTTTCCTTACTGATCCCTCCCCTCTTCCACTCTTTGTACGCTTTCTGTTTTTTCCTAATCGCCCCTTTGAGTCGGTCGCTCATCCAGCTCGGTCTAAATCTCTTGCTTAGTAATCTTTTTCCCTTTTTGGGGATACAGGCCTCTGACAGCTCATGCATCTTTAACTTAAAGTAATTCCAGGCTTCTTCTGCCTTTAGATCCCTTAATACGTTTGCCCAATCCACTTCCCTTACCAGTCCCCTTAATTTGTTAAAATTGGCCTTTTTAAAATTATAAACCCTAGTCTTTGACTTAATTCTGTTACTCCTTCCATTTAGTTTAAACCGAATTAGCTCATGATCACTGGAGCCCAAGTTGTCCCCCACTACCACTTCCTCAACGAGGTCCTCACTACTTACCAGAATCAAATCTAAAATGGCCTCCCCCCTCGTCGGTTCAGCTACCACTTGATGAAGGAATTGATCAGCAAGCACATCTAGGAACATCTGAGCCCTATTATTGCTACTAGCGTTTGTTCCCCAATCTATAACCTGTAAGGGATGGTCTAGATAATACTTAGTCCTGCCATAGGTTGAAAGGTAGCATATATAAAACTGTAATTTGACCCATCCTACTGTATGGAATAGAGACTTAGCCAGATGCAAGAAAGGAAATCACCATGGAAATGAAAATGCTGAGATGTTAAAATGGTTGGACAATCTGTAATAGGAAATGAAATAAGGTGTGAGGAGGCTAATGCGGATTGCCCCAAGTGAAGATAAGTTGAGGGAGGGCTAGGCTACATTGGCATGTACATCTCCAGAGGAGACCTGAGAGTTGCATTGGCCCTTACAATGATCATGGATAGAAGATGACCAAGGGGGAGGCCAAAGACTTGGTACAGGGACTGGAAATAAGTGGACCTTAGAGATACCAATTTGAACAGTAGTATGAAAGAAGAAGAAAAAGAGATAAGATATAGTAAAATGTTGTGAAGAAGCCTATACACGTTAAAGATGGAGGCCCTTGCAAGAATAAACTTGATAAAAAAAGTCCAATTTATATACATCTTAAATTTTAAAGGGCTAGAGGATCGAGTGCCAGATTTTCAACTGATGTAAACTGGCATAGCTTCATTGATGTCAATTTACAGCTGCTGCCAATCTGGCTCACTTTCAGTTCTGAATGCTACTTGTGGGTAGCCTGATGGCATGCTTACAGGATTATAATGCCTCAACCGTTATTCAACTGCTATTCAAACTCTGAGATGACAGACATTTCCAGAGGCAGAGATCCCCTGTACCATGAATTTTTGAACCAACACAATTCCTTCTTTGAGCTGGAAGTGCTGTCAGATAATTTCTGTAAGTAAATGAAGGATTACAGATTCTGACTTGTCAGTGCTGCTGAAATACAGCCATGCAGAAAAAGGGACAAAGTTTGTAGCTCAACAGATCATGTAATTAGCAGAGCATCTCTAGAGTCCTAAATACAACTTTGGGCCCAGATACATTTGGGCAACACTAAAGTGATACTGTAGCACAGTTTAATGAGCATTTAACTTTAACAAGAAAATGATTTCATCAGACAAGGTCACAGACCTAATTACACCTAACTATAGGAAACATAGAAATTACCTTACTGGATCAGGCCAGTGGTCTTGCTAGTCAAGTACCCTGTTTTTGACAGTGATAGGTACTCCATAGGAAGGATCAAAAAGACCCATAGTTGACAGTTATGGGATAACCTACACAAACAACTTGCATCTGAAGAAGTGAGGTTCTGACCCACGAAAGCTTATGCTCCCAGTACTTCTGTTAGTCTCAAAGGTGCCACAGGACCCTCTGTTGCTTTTTACACAAACAAGAAGTTCTTCCTAATCCTTATCTGTTTTTGGCTTATTATCTGAGGTATGAGAATTTGTAGATGTTTTGTCCTATATAATGTGTGTGTGTGTGAATATTCTAAGTTTACAGATAAAATGTCAAATCTATTTTTGAGTGCCTCTATACCCATGGCCTGTATATCATCTTGTGGCAATGAGTTCCATGGCTAATAGTATATTCTGTAAAAATCAATAGTAAATCATAGTAAAAAAATCTTAGCCTTGGTAGGGAAAATTCTAGGAAATGGCTCAGGATATTTATGTTGACTCACCTTTTTTACATACCTTGAAACAGTATGGTTTGGGATCACTTAATTCTTCTAACAAGGGTTGCCATCAGTGAGCTGTCATTTTGGATTTTATTAAATATATATTGTCCTACACAATGAGAAGTCTACAGAAGTAAAAAGAGTAGAATATGAGAGTCAAGTTCCTCCATGCAGTTTTGACAGCAGAATTTATCCCTCCTGCATGGAACTTAATATAATATCTTGGAAGGAAAATTAGCATATCATTCTTTGTTTCAACTCTATAAAGCAGAGTTATGACAGAATCCAACATGTGCTACTTTGTCAAAGAATAATTTCATTATATTTACATTGTGTAATACTTTATATTATTCCAATACAGTCATAGAAAAATACTATGTTTTTCTTATACCACATCTGCAGAGAACTACAACACTCAGGGCTTGCCTAAATGAACACTTAGTTTGCAGCAAGCTGCCTTGCACTAGTCTGCCATGCACTACATTTCCATGTGGATATGTAGCGGGGTGGTTACCAGCTCCTGTCCTGAGGGGTTTAAAACAGCCCTGGAGGAGGGCTGTGGAAAGGCAAGAGGCGTGGGCTGATTGGCAGGAAGCAGGCTCAGCTGGGGCCATGCCCCAATCAGGGCCCAGCTGGCCCTATAAAGGCTTGAGCCAGGAGCTCAAGCAGACAGTCTCTCTCTGACTGGAGAGGGAGACAGGCCTGGCTGCTGGGGAACTCACCCAGGAGACCTAGAGTGAGGCAGGGCTGGGGAAAGGTCTTAGGAGCTGGGAAGCCCTAGGCCAGCAACTCCCCAGACTGCAACCTACCTAAGTATTGGGCTTGCAGAGGGGCAGCTGGAGGGTGGGTAAAGGCAGCCAGTCCAAACCCCTTGTTGCCTGTGATGATCAGCTGATATACTGCAGTCTGTCCCAGGGCATGGGGGCTAAACAGAGACTGGGAGTAGCCACAACTGAGGTGATGTGGGGCTGGGGGGGGGGTTCCCCTTGGCTGGGGGAAACCCAGTAAGACTGTGGGGTACTGCAGGAGGCAGAACCCTGAGACAAGAGCAATGGGGTCTTTGGGAGGGACATGGGGGGCCAACGGTAAGTGGATCACTGGCCTGCAGAGGGTGCTCCTGGGTCGAAGAGCTAATTCCCAAGGATGACCAGCAGGAGGCACCACAGGGGTGAGTCTGCAGTGCTACAGGATACTTCTGTTTCACATTAAAAGTTCCCTAGTACACTTTGATCTAGCCCACTTTGATGCAGAAGTAGATTAAAGTGCACTAGGGAAATGTTAGAGGGTGGCAACAGGGTCCACTCAAAGAATGAGTGTGCAGCAGGCTAGTTGTGAGATAGATTTACACCCTTTCTGCAAACTAAGTTGTCATATAGGCACACCCTCTGTCAATATTAAAAATAGATATTTTTCTACTGGAATCTCAAAGTGCACAAAAATGTTCCACATGGCTAATGAAGGCTAACAAAGACCAGCGGCCCCCATGATAACTCTCATCAATGCCTCCTTTAAAGAAAGCAACTACCAGCCACCCTGACACGTAATAATGAAGCTAATTTTAGAAATGTTTTCTTACTCCTGACCTCACAAATTATTGTCTTCTTTCCACACTTTCTTTTCTTTGCAAAACTAATTTAGAAGGTGGAGGTGAACAGACTCCAGCAGCACCTCTTCAATATTTATATGAGCATTCTCAGAGAGAGTGTGACTGGGACACCATGGACTCTAATGGGACAGTATGTGGGTGACAAGCTACATACCCCCCTTTCCAGCAATGAAGCCTCCAGCATCACCAGGACCTCAATGCCTGCAAGAAATAGTATGAGGCAGCTGTTCATTAATACAGGGGATTTAATACAGGGAAGAGAGAAGTGAAGCCATAGGAAGGGGAAATACTTCATAGAACTTGCTAAGACAATGACATCTCCACTGGTGGAGAGTAGGTTATCTCTCATCTTCAAAATAGTGTGCAGCCTCTGGGTCAGGCTGGACTATTATTTGTGGACATGCATATTATAACAGGAGCAAGGACTGCCAGCTGTCACCTCCAGCTGGCCAAGAGACTATCCCATCTTATTTCTAACATGGTGCTTACCATTCTTGATTAGACCAGGTTAGACTTCTGCAACTCACTGTACATGGGAAAATGTGAGCTCTACAGGGTGACTGCAAATCTCACAGTCCTCTGCCTTATAAAAAATAACAAAGAGTGATACAAGAATTTAATGATTCCCTCTTGACTCCCAGACAAAATTAAAGATCATCAGGTATAATCCTGCTCCATGAAAAGTGCCCTTTGAGGTGTTCTGGTAATCAAATCTGGAGACCATGACACCAACAGGAGGAGGCAAAGTCCTCCTGCTGGCTGTCAATTAAAAAGGCCATTGCTATTTGGGTATCAAGAAGAAATGAGGAGCCCCCAAGCCTGTGGTATGTTATTCAAAGTGCTTCCATTTCTTTACTGGCATCACTGCATTCTTTCAGGGATTGAGCTTCAGCCAACTGCTTTTCATCCAGTATTTGTTCTCAGCTATGCTATTTATAGGCAGGGTTGGTGCCATTTCCATTTGATAGTGCTACAGATCATCTGCATATAGCTGGCATTTTAGTACTTGCCCATTCAGAATGTTGCTTAGGACCTTTATGAAGATGTTGAACAGGACTGTGGAAAGCATGGATGCCTGTGGAACTCAACAGATGAGAGCTCTGGAAGGGAAGAAGGTTTCCTTCATGACTCTGTGGGTGCATTCTTAGAAGAATGACTGAAACCTTCTCAGTGTGATCCCTGCTAACTCTTGCCATACATCCAAGACTAGGCATTAGGTCTCCATGGTAGATGATATGAAATATTATGGGGAAGTCTGTCAACATGAGTATGGCCTTTGTGTCTGTCCAAGAAGGGCACATCTATCATTGCCACCACTACCCTATGTTTCTCTATTGAGGTTACTTGTTCCAAATAAAGAATTTAGGTATGAAACTAAACTCAACTTTGATTCAAAAGGACAGATTCATAGAGTCCAAGAGTATTGTGATCAATGTTCTGACCTCCTGTATACACAAGCCATATACCTGCCCCAAATACAAACTAAAGCATATCTTTTAGAAAAAAAATTCCACTCATGATTTCAAAATTGTCAGTGACAGAGAATCCACCACAAAGTTGTTTCAATGGTTAATTATCTTCACTGTCAAAAATGACATCTTATTTCCAGACTGAATTTGTCTAACTTCAATTTCCAACTATTGGATCTTGATATACCTTTTTCTGCTTTTTGTTAGGCTCAGGGCACTCAGTCTATTTAGCTTATCACTGTAAGGCATGTTTTCTAATGCTTTTATCATTCTCAGGGCTCTTCTTGGAACCATCTCCAATTTATCAACATCCTTTTTGACTTGTGGACACTAGAACTGGACAGAGAATTCCATCAGAAGTCGCACCAATGACAAATACAGAAGTAAAATAACCTATCTGCTCCATTCAAGATTCCCTGTTTATGTATCTAAGGATCACATTAGCTCTTTTGGTCATTGTCATAATGTGTGTTCATGTTCAGCTGATTATCCAACACACCCCCAACACTTTTTCAGAGTCACAGCTTTCCAGGATAGAATCCCCCATCTTGTACGGCCTACATCCTTTGTCCCTAAATGTATACATTTACACTGAGCCATATTAAAATGCACGTTACCAAGTGATCTGAATCAGTGACCTGTCCTCTTCATTATTTACCATGTCTCCAACTTTTATGTCATCTGCAAACTTTATCAGTGATGATTTTATATTTTCTTCCAGGTCATTGATAAAAATATTAAATATTATAGGACCAAGAACTGACCTTTGCGGAGGAAACACCTCTGCTCAATGACATTTCCCTATTAACAAATATATTTTGAGACTATCAGTTAGCCAGTTTTTAATCCATTTATTGTATACCATGATAACTTTATATCATTCTAGTTTTTTAATCAAAAATGTTATGTAGTATCAATTCAAACACCTTACAGAAGTCTAACTATTAACATTAACACTATTACCTTTATTAAACAAATTTATAATCTCATAAATAAAAAGATATTAAGTTAGTTTGACAGGGTCTGTTTTCCATAAACTCATGTTGATTTACATTAATTACATGACTCTTCTTTAATTCTCTGTTAATTGAGTCCCATATCAGCCTCTCCATTCTCTTGCTTGAGATTGATGTCAGGTGGACAGGCCTAAAATTACCTCAGTCATCCTGTTTACCCTTTTTTAGAAATGGCACACTGGCTTTCTTCCAGTCTTTCTTACAGCTTTGATACTTTCTATTATAATCCATTATACTAACTTTAACGTTTTGTGTTGGGAAATGAGGTTTTGCCCATTGTAATCCATTATTCATAGTTGCCAAGTTATTTTGAAGTGGATTTCACTGAACTAGAAGATTTTTTATATAGACAGACTGACAGAAGTTTTCCAGCCTGTCTGATAATTTGACTGGCTGTACAGTACAAATACTGAGCATTTCAATAATTGGTGCTCTTCGTGCAATTTTTCTTACAAATATAATTCAGCTCTCTTGAACCCACTGTAGACTGACTGCAAAGCCTCTTCCTCTATTTGATTCATCATATGGTGGTGGCTTAGAGTTTTGACTCGTTAGCTCTACAAAAGAATAACTGGCAATTATGGTCAGATTAAATGTCCTGTTCCACTCCTTTTGCTCCTTTTGATATAAAAGGAGCAGAGATTTGCTTCGGAGTTGCAGGAAAGTATGTAACTGGTTGCTATGCTACCTATGTCTGCCGAGTGTCAGGAGCAATGTCAAGTGTGCACTGTGCTCCAACTAATGGACGGTCCAGCTGGCAGTGTCCAGGCTGCTCTAATCTAAGCCAAGGCTGGGGTGGAGCTAGGCAGAAAATGAGGGAGCTGTATCCAACTCCGCAATGGCTCCTCCATGCTGCATTAAGTTTGCAACTACCAGAGAGCAAATTTAGGCTGTGATAAGGCAAAGGTCTGCCATATTCTAGGCAATTTTTGATATTCTCTAAGTTTAGTACTGCTTTGGTGATTTTTATTCACTTAGACATATTTCTTTTGTACCTTTTCATTATATGTTGTGCATTCTGTTTCTATACAATTGCCAATGAAATTATCTTTAATTTAAATCTAAACTAAAGTGCTGACTAATTGGGTGGCCTCAGAGTAGAGCTGGTCAGAAATATTGCCTCAATGTTTTTTGATGAAAAATGCCATTTTTGTCAAAATTATGTTTTGAAAAACGTGTTGATTTTGATTGAAATTCCTGTAGGTGGTAGGGGAACTGAATTGAACCTTTTGGGGAGTGGGGAGAACTCATAATTTTGTATTTTAAAGTTTCATTTTGAATTTCATTTTAATTTTTGTAATTTTTATATTTTTATTATTTTACATTTCTTTGCATGTCAGCGGCTACTACAATGTCATAATGTGACATACTATTGAAATGTTCTATATTATAATAAGTTGAAATACTCTGTTGTTTTTATTTTGTTTTGTTTTTATACTGCAGCTAGTCAGAGCATGGGGCCCTGCGGATGTTCAAATTGGAAGTAGAAATTGGTGATAGGTATTTCTTTGATGCAGTTTTATTTACAAAGAATATACAGAGTCCTGTGTCTCTGAATCCAGAAGGACCCAAGGACAAAAGAAGCAGTTTCTCAATATGGTTTTAACTCAGCCCATAACAAGGTTTCACCCAGCTCACTACAATATAACAGTGACCATACCAGGCACTGTTAGGATCCATGTTTAATCTTGTATTAACTATGCATTTTGGTTGGTGACTTTTAATTTTGTATCAAAGCCTTGACACTTTAGATTAACACTGAGATCAGCTAGTTACTGTCTTTCCCAGAATATAACAATTCATGTAGCTTGGATCATTTAAATATCTTCTTGTCTTTGTTTATTTATGTTTCTGAGAATTCATGACTGTATGGGCTGTAACACCCTCCACCATAATCTAAATACACAACAAACAAAAGAGAATTTTGCTGTTGATTTTTTATGTGAATTGTTCAATGCACACATTTCAGCTCCCTAACCCTTTCCCCATCCACTTTTCACTCTTCAAATTCACACCACCTACCTTCTGCCTGAAAACCTACCTTTACATCAACACTCAACAAAATCTAAAAGGGTATTTTTAGAGCTGTTATCATCTTATTTCTTTGTAAAACCTACTTAGCTGCAGGAATGTAAGAACTAAACAGCCAAGATGGTGAGGCAGAAGATGTTTGTAATTGTCTCAAGTGGAAACACTTTTAGGCTTATTTGAAGACATCAAAAACTGTTGCAATCTATACACAGTAAATAATGGAAAGAAGATTTATGTAGTGTAGGAAGGGAAAAAGTTTTAAGTGTGGCAAAACAGAGAATAAAAAGAAAACAGGGTGGATCAGAAAAAAAATAAACTAGGGATTTTTTTCAGAAGAATAAACAAAATAAAATATTGGTCCAATCCTTTTGGTTCTGAACCTATAGATGTTATATACACAGAATGCAATTGGAATTACAAGTGCATAAGGACTGCAGATTTCAAAACCTGAGGTAAATTATTCAGCTGTCAACCTGATTATATGTTGGGCAATAAATTCCATTTGTATAAATTGTTAGAAAGTAAAGTTGGGTAAGCAGCATCAGATAAGTTCCCTGAATGCTAGTTAATATAAAAATGATATTCTTTTTGCAGTCATTTCATGTATATGTGGCTTTTTAAAAAAAAATACCATGTGTCATAACTATAAAGGGAAGGGTAACAGCTCTCCTGTGTACAGTACTATAAAATCCCTCCTGGCCAGAGACTCCAAAATCCTTTCCCCGGAAAAGGTTTACGAACTACAGGTAACCTTGCTGATAACTGACCCAAAGGACCAATACTTGCAAGGCTTGGGGGGGGGGGGGGGGAGGCTTTTGTTTGTGTGCTCTTTGTTTGGGAAGTTGTTCGCTCTTGGGACTGAGAGGGACCAGACATCAATCCACGTTCTCCAAATCTTTCTGAACATGTCTCTCATATTTCAAACTTGTAAGTAAACAGCCAGGCAAGGCGTATTAATGTATCTTTGTTTTCTCAACTTGTAAATGTACCTTTTGCTAGACTGTTTATCTCTGTTTGCTATACTTTGAACCTAAGGCTAGAGGGGGGTCCTCTGAGCTCTTTAAGTTTGATTACCCTGTAAAGTTATTTTTCCATCCTGATTTTACAGAGAGGATTTTTACCTTTTTCTTTAATTAAAAGCCTCCTTTTTAAGAACCTGATTGATTTTTCCTTGTTTTTAGATCCAAGGGGGTTGGATCTTGATCCACCAGAGGTTGGTGGGAGAAAGGAGGAGGATGGTTAATTTCTCCTTGTTTTAAGATCCAAGGGGTTTGGATCTGTATTCACCAGGGAATTGGTGAAGGTCTCTCAAGGCTACCCAGGGAAGGGAATTAGCTTTGGGATGGTGGCAGTGGACCAGATCTAAGCTGGTAGTTAAGCTTAGAAGTTTTCATGCAGGCCCCCACGTTTGTACTCTAAAGTTCAAAGTGGGGAAGCAGCCTTGACACCATGTTTAAAATATAAGTCAGGAGTAAGGAGTCAAAGCTGTCAAAAGAGGGTAATTAGATAATGGTCACAGATAGCAAGACCAACTCTACCGAGGAAGCACATCACTGAGTTTTCAACTAATCCACAATAGATTTGTTTTCAACATTGCTTTAGTTTTTTGGTAAAGCAAAGTTCTTAGCATATGCCAGAGTCACAAATAACATAGCTCAAAAGAAAAAAGGCTGCCAAACTACAGAAAACCAACTTCTTAAATAATTTTGTATGCTGATGCATTGTTAGGCCAATTCTGCTTTCATCTTTTCAGATAAAGTGACTTGGAGGACCATAAAATGATTGCTGGCAGGCTGCTCGGTGCAGAGGGGAGAACAAATAACAATGTTATGATCTCAAAGCCCTTAAGGGGACTAAATACTCTGTCCATATAAGTTTTATGTATGTGCTTCACAATGTTTTCTGCAAATATTAGCTGGATTTATTTCAGCTTCATGGAGAAAATTTAACTTCAGATCTATAGCAAACACAATCACACACTGAACTATTGGGTTAGTATACTCACTCTTGGGGTCTGATTGTGATTCAGATTAATTAACTATATTGCAGTCAGTGGAGTTATGACATTGTGAGACTGGTGTGAGATCGGATTCAGGTCCTCAGATCTTAAAAATTAACAAAACAATCTCATAAAGCTTTAATTTTATATATTTTTTCTCAAGTAAACTGTTCTCGACAAGCAACCTAACCCTACCCATATCTTGTGCAGCTTGTAGACCGTGGTCTCTCTCTGACCAAGTAGGTGGTGGGGGTGGAAAGCTTGTTTATCTCACTTACTGATCTGTGATCATGGTCATCCTTAAAAAGAGAGGCAAAAAGCTCTCCTCGTCCTTTCCCACCCGGCCCATTTTCCAGACTGGTTGATTAGAATGATAGATTCCAGTCTATTTTTATTTTAAAAATATTTGTAGTACCTACACTTTCACATTGCAGGGCTAATATACTTGAAAATGGTCTTTATTCTTTTCACGTGACAACTCATGCTTAAGAGGAAAATAGTGTTGTTTTTTTGTTTACGTTGCAATACAAAAATCAAACAGATCTCATGTTTCTAAATCTTTAAAGCTTTTCTTGGAAAGGTAAAAAGCAAATCATTGTACCAGAAAACATTTTAACTCTGTCTTTTAGCACAACCTCTGACAATTTGCACAAATTATGCTGTCACTCCCTGTGCTGCTTCCTTTAAACAAACTACCCCCTGCTTTCCTTTATACTCTTCAACAAGTAGCAAATAAATCAATTAATGCCAATCAAATCAGTTAGAAAATCATCAAAGCACCACGAATAAAATTATTCATAACTCTCCCATAGAAAACATAGAAAACTCATTTACTAGTAATGAAATTATGTGTTTTACCTTCTTAATATATGATTCAGTATCTACATAATTATCTAAACTACAGATTAATTATATTATAGAAGACAGAGGAAGTTTAGAGGTGACAGTGGAACATCATCTTCCTCTGGCATGATAAATAAAAGGGTGTACAATTTGGGGCTGTACAGCCTAGCACTTCAAAAAATTTGACTAATAAATTTTTCAAGCAATATATTTACTGATACTGTCTAGTTCTATTTCCTGTTCTTTCTTCTCACTGCTTCCAGGAGGAATGGTGCAGTTTGCCTTAAAACAATCACTAAAATGTATGTACATATAGTGTCCAAGATTTTCAAAAATAGATTTTTACGGCTATGTTTAGGCACTTAAATATATGGCTTGATTGTTCAAAAGTGCTGAGTACCATTTAACTCCTATTGACTCCATTTCACAATGATTTAAATCTTTAACTTCACAAATAGTTTTGAGTACTCTGAGACATCTGTGAACAGTTTGCAAAAAATGAGGTGAAATTCAATGAATAAACCACTGTGAATGATATGCTCAGGTCTATGCCTATGTATTTTGCTCAGCAGCTATGCATTTGCATGCTTCTCCCATTTTTGTTCTTGTGCCATTTTCCATGCCATCTGTTATGCTTAGACAAACTCTTTGAATCTTCTCAAGAACCAAATTACCTCCCTTTCTTCTCTTCAAATCCATCCTTAAAACCTCTCACCTCTTCTGTTAAGCCTTTCAGTGATAATTTCTCCATAACACCAACTCCACTTCAAGCTTGCTGTCTCTTCTGGTCTTTTACCAGTATATGTCTTGGTTACATTACCTTTATCTGAATTACATATTAAACTACTGGGAAAAGGAATAAAAATATTTTGTCTTATGTTTGTACAGCACCAATCCCATTAGGCATAAAATAAATGATAAGGAATTACAATGGGAATATTTTTTTTCATGCAAAGAATTCAGCATTCGGGGCCTCTTACTCCCTTCCCCACAAAGTCACTAACGATAATATATGGATAAAAAAAGATGAAACTCATGGCCTCATTCTGATCTCACATTGTCTTTACATTGGTGATACTCTTATGATTTCAGTGGCCCTAATCCTGAGTTACACTGATCCAAGCCCAGAATCAGGCCCAGAGACATAGAAGCTCCTCATTTTTGACCTTGTCCTGCCACTTCAGCTGTAAATTTTGCCTGGGCTCCAGGAAGGGGCTTTGTTCCAGTTGGGGTCAGGTAGGCACAGTGACAGCATTGAGGCTCCTGTGCACTGCAGGGGTGCCAGATTTGGTTGGAGGCGAGGGCAGGGCAGTCACTGTAGCTGTAGTTTTATGCTGTTGGAAAGAAGTGACGAGGAGGAAGCAGAGTGTCCCCAGGAGTGGCAAATAGTTTCTGGGTTTGGCTGCAGATGGGGATGGCTGGGCACCTGATATCTGCTCCTGACAAGGATGTGCGTGGTGCAATGGGTGAGAGTGAACTGGGGGTGACCCTGCCTCCCCCCTGCACTGCCACCCAATGTCTATAATCCCTTGCATTCATAAATGCACCCACTGCCCCCCAGGCCCTTGCCTCCCACAGACACCCTGTGCCTTCCACTCTCCTCAGCATTGCCAATTGATCCCTCTCCTGTTTCCCATGGCAGGGGAGCATGCATGGGACATGAAACTCCAAGTGTGGGGGGAGAAACAATAATTTGGGAACCTCTCTGTTAGAGGATAAGAAATCCTGAGTGGTGGTCGAAAACTCTGTCATGGTCAGAATAAATTTAGTCATCTCTATTCTACGTAGGTTTTTATACTATGCTCATCAACATGTTATCTGAATGCCTTCCTATAAAGTATTAAGCAATATGATTACACATCTGTCACATGTTGACAGGGCCGGCTCTACCATTTTTGCCGCCCCTCCCAAGCAAAAAAACCCCACAAAAAACGCCCAGACTATGCCGTGCCAAGAATGGACACGCCCGTTAGCATGTGCTGCCCCAGGCATGAGCTTCCTCCGCTGGTGCCTGGAGCTGGCCCTGCATGTTGATTGTTCACTCATCCTGGCCCCCGTGGGAGAAACATGTGCAGTGGAGTGTCTTGTGTTGGTTGGGTTTTTCTTTCATTTATGTCTAGTAAATGAACCTCATGAACTGAGATGCTTATTTTGATGCTTATAGTTACACAATAACTCTATCAAAACAAAAATACTGATAAGCCCCCCAGGATAGAAATGTAGTTGTGCTGTTTTCATGGTGATTTGTGACTCTTTTATATTATGGCACATAGTTAAAGAGCTGGAAGAAGTTTGAACAAATAAAACTATCAAGGAAATCTTGAAGACTGTATTATAAACCCTATTAGATAAGACAGAATTTTTTGTTTTCTGGAGATTATACAATAGATACTTTACACGTATTAGAGAATGAGATGAATGGGTGAATCCTCAATATGCCTTTACATTAGGTTAGGTTGTGAAGGGTACATCCAACATGGTCAGTAATGGACAATCAAAAAGAGAGGAAAAAGTTTTGCTCTTCAAATACCTCGTCAACATGTCAATAGCATTTATCAGACTCCTTCAGTTGGTCTCTGTTATCGTCTGCTAATTGGTAACTAGATAGTTAAAATCCTATGCTATATCATAAACAATATTATTGTATCTGAGAGTCATTTAGTAGCAGCAGGAGCTAGTAGGTCAAAGGACCTACTGTTATTTTCCAAAACCTAATTTACCAGCTGGAATCATATGAACCAGCTGAACTTTTCCAGCTGAATTCCTGAAGTTATGGGATTATTGTGTGACTTCTCCCACAAATGTTTTTGTCCATTTCTTTTGTTTTTAATTCTATTAAAATGTTAACAAAAATAATGCATGCTGTATACCATTTATGGGCAAGAAATTTAATCTTTTCATCAATAAGGATTTGCTCACGTAGAATTTTCTTAACTTAAATATGAGGTTATATTTAAGAAATAAAGTTAAAATTAAATAGCAAAAATATTGCCATAATAAGGGGCATGCCACATACAGCACACAGCAATTCCACTTGACAAACCATTTTATAAGCCAAAAAAAGAAAGACATCTTTTTAGGGAACTGAACTACTGTAATGTTCAATAAATCAGGAAGTTGTCAAAATTTCTCCCATGAAGAATTTGAAAGGAGCTTTGGAATGTTTCTTTTGTGGGGGATTACCTTTGATCGTTCTGGTTTCTAAGAGAATCCCTGACCTGGATTTATGATGCTGAATAAACTGATACTTTTTCATGAGCTTTCAACAACTTAGAAATGGCCTCAAAGAAATAGCAGACATCTTTAATATAAATAGATGTCACTAAACCTTGAATTGATGGAGTTATGAAGCTGCATGGAGTTTCAATGGGGTTATTTCATATTTACAATTTTGTAAATCAGAGCAGAATCTGGCCCTGTGTGAAAAGTTTAGGCAGATGTCTAAACCCACCCAAATCAGTCATGTTTGAGTCTGAAGAATCAAATCAAAATAAATTGAGGGATTCAGCAGATCAGTTTTTAGATTTTTTGTGCAGAGGTAAGTACATATAAAAACAGTAGTCTTTCGAGGTGTAGTTTATTGTTATTATTGCTAAGTAGTAATGTCGTTGTCTCCCTATATGAAGCTAAATAATAAAACTTGTTGGAAGAAGTTTATAAACAAAGCAGAATGAAGGTAAAATAGACTACAACTAACTTCTTTTGAATTCCATTTGTTATGTTTTAGAAAGTGAAAAATATTTTATAGCGTTCTGAATTTCTGATTTTTAATTGGTCAATAGGTGTTGAAGCCAGAAAGTAATGATATGTCTGATGCAATTCAGGGGATATCAAGCTCTTTCTGCTGGAGCTCCTAAGGGCTGCAGCATGATAAAGGGGTCCTAATAGCTGTGGTTCCAGTCAGGAGAGTCCCTTGGCACTGCACTGCAACCTTCTTACAAACCCTAGTGTAAGGGGCATGCTGGGGTGGAGCTAGGGGCAAGAGGAGAGGCTTGCAGTGGAGATTCCAGGCATCTCTGCAGCTCACAGAGAGACTACCATAACTTAGACCAGGGGTGGGGAACCTTTTTTCTATCATGGGCCACTGACCAACTGAAGAAATCAATTGTGGGCCACCCACCTGATCTCAAGCCCTCCCCACCATGGCTGCTAGCCCTCCAACCCCAGTAGTGTTGCCAGGCATCTGGTTTTCAACTGGAACACCTAATCGGAAATGGATCCTGGTGGCTCCGGTCAGCACTGCTGACCGGGCCAGTGGAAGTCCAGTCCGCAGTGCAGTGGCGATCAGGGAAGCTCCGCATGCCGGCTCCGCGTGCTCCCCCTACCGCCCTCTGAACCACTTAGTCGCACCCCCTCCTGCACCGCAATCCCCTGCCCCAGCCTAGAGCCCCCTACTACACCCTGAACCCCTCAGTTGGAGCCCCTATTGCACCTCAACCCCCTGCCCCCATCAGGAGCCCCCTCTTGCACTCTGAATCCCTCATTTCTGGCCCCACCCCAGAACCCACACCCCCAGGATAACCATAGACCTCCTTCTTGGGGCTAGTCTTCACTTCTGACAGCCTTCTCCAACCCTGTAGGGTTAGACATCCCTGCCTGCATCTTTTGTGACTTTCTTATAGAGAACCAACTCCTAGAACTGCTCCTCTATAAATCCTTCTCACCCCAGCTCTTCCCCTTCTACTGCCTTTCTCCTATCTCCCATTCTACCCAGCTCCTGACAGTATTAATTTCTTCCAGCTACGGCTGGGGGTTAGATTTGGCACAAGGGCAACTGAGCCCCAGACATTTGAAGGTGACAGCTCATTCAAAATTAAGGCACAAAATTAAGTTTAAAGTATTGAGGAATGTCAAAGGAAACCAGTAAGTTGTCATTAGTTTTAAAATATATTTAAATCAATGGAAAAATGTAACTAACTTATAAGCAATGGGGTGCTAAATAAGGTGTAGAGGCAAGATCCTGCAAACCCTTGTTCCTTGTGAGTAGTACTAACCCATACAAACTGTCCATTGCCATCAGTGAGATGATTTGTGTAAAGACTGCTCACATAACCTAGAAATGCTGTAGTATGAGCTTCCTAAAAGCTAAAGATATTTTTGGAACAAATACAGCATTATGCTGCTGCTGTTAGTGCTGAAGAAACACTGATGCCAAGGAAAAGCAAGAATTACTTACCTCAGCGTCCTGTTTGTAACTCAATAAATCTTATTTTCTCTCATCTCAACCTCTCACATAGAAATAGATCTATGTTTTCCTTTATAAAAATTCTATAACAAAGATGAATAGAAGCAATAATTTCCCAAAGAATGATGTATCAAAATAGACTCCAGAAACAGAGGCTATCAACAAAGAGAATGCAAAGAAAGTGAAAATCTCTAGTGCTTTAACAGTACAGTATTTGAAGATCATTCTTTTTCTCGGGTTGCTCAAGAAGCAATTTTATACAGTGGTTACCCTTAACAAAGGCAAAATTGGCATGGTTTTATTTGTTATCTATTTCAATGTTATGTTGCAATAGCACCCAGAGACCCCATCAGGAATCAGGCTCATGGCCTTGTTGTTGTGCTAGATGCTGTGCAAACAGGCAGGCCAGGGCTTGAACAGCTACAGATTAATAGATATAGGCAAGTCAGTATCTGCAGTGTTACTTAAACTTCCCTATATTGTAAAGTGTGCTCCACACTTCGTCTGTGAAACAGCAATGTAAACTATTGACTTGGGCCTCAATTATGTAAGCCTACATCTGAAACTATATTGTACTAGAGCTGCCACTAGGGGCTGTTGCTTCATAGAAGTTATAATTGTCTTCTCCACCAACAAGCTGCTGCTGCTACTGCCATGGTCACCATAAGAAGCTGCTACATCAAGGGATCATCTAACACTGAAAAAGTAAAGGTATCCAGCTCCTGAGGTTAAGCTCCATGAAGAGAGCTGCATGGCTAAGTACTCAGGAGAAAACCGTGGAGAGAACCACCATCAGTGAGTCAAGAGATACTTGAGAGAAAGCCAGATGAGGACGAAGGAGCTGGAGAGCAGCGAGAAAGACAGAATGGGATCATGGGTCCCAGAGCTCAGGCTCCAGCCTGAGCCCCAATATCTACACAGCAGTTATAGAGCCATTTAGCCTGAGTAAGTTGACACAGGCTAGCCACAGCCTTTTAGGTAATATGATATGCCTTCTCTGCTCCTTGTGTACTGGATTATATTGTGCCATTTGATTTTTCTTTGTGGTAAACACACAGATTCCACAATGGGGTCTACTTCCAATTGCAGCTTTCCTTCAAGGCACTTGTCACCTCTGAAAACATGCCATATGCTTTTAAAGTTGTCTTCATTGTCCATGGGCCACCCTCTTTTTCTCCTTGCACTGCAGCTATAAAATTCTGAACTTCACTTTGATCAGATCTATGGCTGGTATCACTGTGTTCCCCAAGATGGGTCAATGGTGCTTACTATCCACGACCACAAACTTCAGTAGGTGCCTATTTTTCAGTTCAGTGACTATGAGGTCACATTTTCCTATGGGCTGCATTATGCTTTCATAGTGCCTGTTTTTTGTAATAGGTGTGTTAGATTCCAATTCACCCCTAGGAATCACATTGTAGGAGGCCCCACTAGCCAGCTGAAATTGTGACAGGAGGCAGCAAGGCCAAACTTTAGTCAGAGACCAGGTCATAGCACTCAGAGGCAGGGAGCTGAGCCCAGCCAGCCCCACAACAGGTGCCACCTCCTAAGTGTGAATGTGGCTCTGCAATGCCCCTCCCTGGACTTCCCATAGGGGCGGGATCTGACCATCCCCCATTCCCAGTCATCCATCCCACAGGGGCAGGGCCCATCCCACTTTAGCTACTTTAAAAACTTGATCACCCAAAGCTGCGAGAGTTCATTCAACAAAATGTATAAAATGCCGGTGGCTTACCAAGTGGGAATAAGCTACGACAGGACTACCTTCCAAAAGTTTTTGCTACACATTTTGAGGTGATAAAGTCTCAGATTAACTGATGTGAGACTTTTGCAATTATTGCCGATGAGTCCACAGATGAGCAAGACAATTATGTACTGCATGTTATGTTTGATTTTATTTCTGACAAGGCCGAAGATGTGCAGTCGGGAAAGCTAACAACAGTGCTCGCTGACTGCATTTATTTAGATGCTGTTAACTACACTACAGTTTCTCAAGAAACTATACTCAGTTTCAAACTACAGTGCGAACTTTGACAAAGTCTCTGCTTTTATAAGTGACAATGCAATTTACACGACAAAATCTTTCAAATCAGTTATCCAAGATCCAATGCCAAATGCTATCCATATTACATATAATGCACATAGAATTTCTCTTGTCAGTGAGCTGTGGAGGGGCAAGTTTGGTAAAGTTGATACCTGGTCAGCTACATTAAAATGATCTTTAAACTCTGCCCTAGCTGAAAACTTTGATACAGGCAGCACATTGCAAACACGACTGAAATGGGGGAAACAAAAAAATTGCACTTCCCCCAGAGCCAGTAATTACTCATTGGAATTCCTGGGTTCGGGCTATACAATACCATTCAGCTCACCTGAAGTACTACGCTGCATTCATCTCAGAAGAGCTGACACTGACACCGAAAACGCAAGTTTTAACAGAACTGTCAACTCTTCTAAACAATGCTCAGCTGAATGAGGAAAGTCAGTTCATTGCCAAGAATTTCACAGAACTCATGGACTTAATTGCTTGGCTTGAATCTCGACATGTCACAATCCATCAAGAGTACAACAAAGTAATGGATGTTCTGTTTTGGGCTGAAGCACAGTCAAACGAAAAGCATGCTGACAATGCTGAGTCAAATGCCAGTACTCAGCAGGTGTTGTTCTTGCATGGCAAAGAAACTCAGACAATACTACCTCTATGGGGAAAGAGTCAAGCAATGTAGCAAAAGGGGCTCAAACGTTTCAACAACCTGCAGCAGGGGTCCGAAAAGCAGTGTGTAGTTTTGACTCAACCTTGCTTAATGCAATTCCTGGCTTTGATAAAAATTGTAGGCTGGAGATGCCTGCTTCCAAAAATATTGTGAACAAAGTGGACTGTAGTTTGCCTTTGCTCAGTGGAAGGCAGTGCAAAGTGGCAGTGGAAGGCAAGATGGGGTATTCTGCCTTCCACTGAGTTCCAGTGTCAGACAGAATCCCCCATCTTGCAAAGCTAGCTGAGCACTATCTGACAATTGCAACAAACTCCGTGGATGCAGAGAGAGCAGTGTCTAAACATGGACAGGGGTTTTTCCTCATTCCCGGTCTCTGTGCTGAAGACACATTTGCTGGCTGCTCCATGCTGACAGTCAATTAATGACATTTGAAACCAGAATGTTTTTTCACTTGTTTTTGTTAACTTAAGGCTGTGGTTCTCAAGTTTGAGGCTACCAACTGAGATCACTACCCTACAAAACTGTCTCAGATGCCCATATCTACCAATCAGGGAGTTGAGCCCTGAGTGTTATTTGCTGCTGTAAAGGGTCAATCAATGAATCCTGTTAAGTTCACATGACCTTTTTTTATTTTATTGAAACAAGCTAATAATTGCATCTGGAGCACCCTGTACAGAGACATTCCCCCTCCTCCTTGATGTGGAGTGATGGGGGCAAGGAACGTGGAAGGGAGTTTTCTGCAGCCGGGAGAGGTATCCAAGTCAAACATGCAGAGGAAGAGTAAGTCTTCTCCTCCCAAGATGGCCAGGACTAACAGCTAGGTGCCCCTGGCTGTGGTGCTCCCAGCAGCCTGGGGGAAGATCAGACTCATCTCCAGGAACCTCCTGTGGCTACAGAAAGCTCCGTGGTTACTGTCTTCAGAGTCCAGCTCCGAAGGAAGCACAGAAGTAAGGGTGGCAATCCCATGACCCGCCCCCCACAACAGGTTTGCGACCTCCCCCTCATTCTCTTTTGGGTTGGGACCCCCATGGTTACACAGTGAAATTTCAGATTTAAACATCTGAAAACATGAAATTTACCAATTTTCAAATCCTATGGCAGTGAAATTGACCATACTGGACCCTGTATTTGGTAGGGCCCTACCCATTAAGGACACTTCAGTGTAGGGGTCCATAGAAGAAACTCATCCCAGTAAGCCTTCCTGTAGATGCCTCTAAGGGTGCCAATGGCTACCCCCTGTGAGTCATCAAGCCATGTAAGTATATGTGATATGCTCATGTGACCCTGGACTCCATCTTGCTCCAGTAGCTTTCTGCAGACTGGGCTATGAGCTTTGTTTGAGACATTACATTTCTAGGCACATGGCAGGGGATATAAAAGACCCCTGGAATCTCTCCATTTTGCCTCTTTCCATCCCTGATTCTATGGACTGTAGCTTTACAACAAAAAGGAGCATTCCAACTATGGACTGAGGACCTTCTAATCTTTTGGAAGTTACCAGAGAGACTTTACAAGCGAGCAGTCTATGCCATTGCTGCTAAAAAGTGAATATAAGACCTTTGCAATTATTTTGATGTATATGATCTATTAACCATTACTAACTCATATTCTCTCTTTTTATTCTTTATTCTTTTTATAAAGCCTTTAGATTTTAGTGACTAAAGGAGTGGCAGCAGCATAATTATTGGGTAAAATTTGAGTTATATATTGACCTGGCTATGTGGCTAATCTCTTGGGATTAGAAGAACACTATGGTTGATTAAATTGGTTTTCAGTAGCTAGTCATCATAAAGTCCAATGTCTGGGTGGTGAGAGAAGGGCTGGAATTCCCAAGAAGACTGCATTTTTGACTTCGTGTTAATCAGTGTGGTGAGATAGAAGTTTACTTTTGTTACTATCGAATGGTAGAACACCACCTAGTTTGGGGGTGAGTCTGCCCTATTTCTCAGCAGTTTGTCCTGAATCTGGTATTCTCAGCAGTGACCCACTGATGCATGGTGACGGGGGGCTGGGTTGTGATTGTGGAAAAGTAAGTAGAACTAAATTTCAGAGTCAGGGGATTGCCTGTGATGATGTGTGTATCTCTGTATTTGTATATTAATTAGAATAGTTTTTATTGGGGCATGGGGGGGGGAATGAAGTGAATTGATTTGCCTGAGGAGGAAATTGCTTGTGTGTAGGGCAACAATTGTCTTTGGGGGAGACTTGATTTTGAGTGGATGGAGAAAGAGAAAGGAGTAGCATGTACTGAGAGTGGCAAGGGGTGAGGGGAAGGATGCTGAAAAGAGGAACAAAAGGGACAGATTCTTTTTTCAGAAAGAACAAACAAGGAATTTTACTGCATTCCATTAACTGTACTTTTCTATATTTGTGATACGATCACAAGCAGCTGGCACAGGGATGATGTGTGATAAAAAGTCTGAGCATTATTGGAAAACCAAGAGGAGACGTGATCCATGAGATGGCTTCACTACTAAGAGGTGGTCCGTACTGTGAAAGAATCCCTACTGTATGGAATATTTAGAATATTACAAATTTGTACCTTGACAGTGACGAATATAAAATCAAAATATAAACAGCAGACCCAGACCCTTTTCAGCAGGACCCTGACATGATTATTATTCCAGTTGTTCTATTTGAACCAAATTTTCTGTCCAGCAACAAACATAAGGCTCTGGACAGTTGTACCTGGAAGAGGCTACTCCATCTTAATGGCTTCTGCAACTCAGCTTGATCCCATGGGTACAAGCATTTAACAGTGACTTTCCCTGCCCTATTCATAACCCCACCCATACTTCACCCCTCTCTTGTCCCTTCGCTTTGCCAGGCTGTAGGCCCTTGCAAGGCTTAGCTTGTATCACAAAGGGCAATTATACCCCTTTTAAGGCTCCCCAAACTTCAGTCTCCCTTTTGTGCAGTCGAATCTCACTGGTGCCACTGCTAAGGCAGCCTCTATTGCCACAGAGGCAAGAACAGGATTTGTCCCTTGTTGTGTTTTGAATTTTCATGTATTTTACAAAAAAGCTGCTTTAGAGTAATGAAGAAATAATTTCTATTTCTTGCAATATTTCAGACTTTACTCAGTTTTAAATGTGTGCATGTTTGCTCTTGAAAGTTGAGGGCACTGGAAGAAATGGAAAGTGAAGTTCCATTTTTATTCAAAGACACAGTGGGCACACAAGTGCCATATGAATGTCTTTCCATTAACCTCAGCTCTGACCCACAGACTATTCTCTGTAGTCAGCATAACTTAATTATGGCCGTCCCTAAGAAACCACAGAAAATTGTGCCAAAGTATGCATGGTACTTTTACAAAGTAATCTCCTTAGGGGATAGCTGAAACCACATCATTTAAGTTTGGGATTTGTGCTTGAATTTGAAGTGCAGTCGTGTCAAGGTACAGATATTGCCAGTAAATATGAAACCACTCATTTCTTTTTTATAACTTTTCCCAAGATTATACAGTTAAATGAGAACTTCACTTCTGCTCTAAAAGGAATGCCAGAAAACTTTTTACAAGCACAGGTACACTAATTGAACACTGTCTAGATAGCTAATTATTGTTTACAGCTCACTTGGGAGGAATATCACTTGGGGGAGCTGCTTGAGTAGAATTATTTATGCTAATTAGTTCTATTTTCACTTTCACCTGGGATTTGGTTGAATTCTCTTGAACAACACTTTCTTTCACAGTAATTCAAGTAGTGTCTACTATATGTAACATGCTGAAGAACAAAAGAAAGGCACTAATTTCCCACCTTCAGCAAACACAAAGCACCAGATTCTGACCTTAGTGAAACCAAATGATCCTATTTATTGCAGTCGTGTTGCACATGTGTAATTGACTCTGTATAAACCTTGTAAATTTGTCATAAAAAGGTACCTGCAAAGGAAAAAAAATCTATTCAAGTTTTTAAGATATAGAAAAAAAACCACTAAATTTATTTTACTTGCTCAGCAACAGTTTATTTACACTAGACAAGTAGAATTTTGCCAGTCATGCTGTAAAATTATGCATGGGTAGATTAGGTAGATTCAAAATAGAATAGGCTCAAAGTGTGAGTACACAACTGAAATTTTCTAACAGTGTTTGGATCCATGGCTTGGGAGTGACCCAGTCAGAAAGTCACTTCTGCTAGGCTCCCAAAAACTGTAGAATTCAATCTGGCAAAATACTATGTGCCTTCTGAGTGGTGTTAAGAGCTATCACCTCCCACTGAAATGAAAGGGAACTCTGCACCTCCCAGCAGTATGTGTAACCTCTCAAGCATGTGTTTTTTATGCTTTTCCTGAGCATATCCAAATTTATCATATACATAAACTGACTGGAAAATCTTGCTCAAAGAGAGTTAATTAAAGTAAGCTAACACTTCTGGTTTTAGTTCTGGACAACTATTAATTCTACTATCATTATTTGTTTCCATTTCATTATCACGTCATTCATTTTATTGAAGTTTCCAAAACTTGTAACTATATTTTAAAAGTTAACTCAGAAATTAAAATATATTTATTTCCTTACTGTGATCACTGAGAATGAAACCAGCTAGCACCTTAGGTCCCAATGTGGAAGAGGAAAGGCCTACATTTGTACAAGTATATGTTATCAGAGCTGATCAAGAAAATTTTTGTCCTGAAGAAATTCTGATTTTTTAGTGAAAATTTGAAAGCCCAAAACTTTCACTTTTCACAATGTTTCAGTTTTGAAATACAGCTGTCATGTCGCTTAGGAGTTGTAGTTTGAGTACCTCATTCCCCCATTTGCTGCTATGAGACTCTCTAGTCAGACTAGCTCTCATCTTCTCCATGTGCTGAAACACTGGAGTGTCTCAAGGAACTCCCTGGCTGTAATGCAACATCACAAAGGGAGTTAGGCTGGGAAAACTGAACTTGAACTCCGATGAAACACTGTGGTTGCATTTCTGGATACATATCTATTTTTTGGTTTGCAGCCAAAAGTGTTTTATTTTTAACTGAAAACTTCCCAGTGTTCAGGGTTTTTTTTGAGGGGGGGGGTTGGCCAAAAGTCAAAATTTTCCACGTAAAAAAAACAAACAAAAAAAAACACTTTTAGTCAAAAACCCTATTTTTTTTGTAGAAGCCAGTTTCCACTGAAAGTTTTTGAACTCTTATCTGTACAACTGTAGACATATTAATCTAGGGGAATTTTTGCATGAGGACTTCAGCCTATTTTTTTTTTTTTTTTTTTACATCTAGAACATGTAAACTGATCCAATGCTGACTAATAGCAAAAGAAAGACCCTCACTGGACATGGAAGTAGGTGCTTAAAGTTTAAAAGAAAATGGCACAACCATCTGAAATAACCATTATAAGCATCTCTCCCTGTGTAGTTAAAGGCAATCGGATTTGGAAAAAAATCTGGATCTGACTTAAGTCATTTTCAGCACAACTTGTCTTGAAAATGGATCATTCTCAGTGCCATCAATATCACTTGTACAACAGAGCAAGTTTTCTGCAGTAGTGCCAGTGTATTAACTCTGTTACAGGTATTTTCTTCTGGAGATGGTGATATCTTGTGAGAGAAATTAAAGAAAATGCTGACAATTAGATACGTTAGAGCCTGACTTTTTTTTTGCTCAGATAGGGCCCTGACTTAATGCTGCCACTGGGTTTGAAACATCCATTCATCATGGTGCCTGCTCTTAGAAAGTGTACTCATAACTTGGGCAAGTTAAAGAATGCTGCTATTTCCATTAGCATTTATAAATTATAGAAATACAAGTACAAAAATCATATTGCTATAATATGATAAAGGAAGATGTGGGGTGGGAATGATTTGGGGAAAGAGCATCTTTAGATATAAAGGTCCTTGCAATGATGCAAACCAATGAAGTCAAAATTGTTAAAGAGATAGAAGAATTATTTGATATGGGACAGTACCTCCCCCCGACCAAATTTTGGTTTGACAATTAGTAATGCAACGTGTTTCTTCTATGCCATTGGGTCAAGCAGTTAAACATTAGTGAAATAAAGGAAAGCTGACTGTGTGCAGATTTTTTTTTTTTTATTACAAAACCTCAGACATACATATCACATTCCTAAATTGCAAAGTGGAAGACAATAATGTTCTGGAAGCATGAGAGTAGTGGAAAATGAATTAGATCAAAGGGAAATTATGTTATAGGCCAGTATAGGGAAACTAAATGAAGTTTATAGAAAGTTAAATGAATTTTACTCATCTCATTTGGAAATAGCCACATGAGGAAAGATTCTGCACTAATTTGCATTATTTTACATTTTCCATCATTCTTTCAATCTCCATTTATTTGTTCTTCTTGTGTTATCTGGGGAAATTGCATGGGTAAGGCCTGGTGGTTACTTTAAGATAACTCGTCCAGAAAAGACTTTCATGATTATTATGGACAGGATTTACATGGGAGCATGTATCCCTAGCTGCTCAAACTTTTACAGTGAGTACACTGCCATTCAAGGCTTTGCACCCTAGTTTTCAGAAACTACAAGAGAATTCAACTTTCTGCTGTTTTAGGTTGGAAATATTGGACCAGATCCTCAGATGGTGAAAATTCATGTAGTTCCATGGACTTCAATGGTGCTGCACAAATTTACACCAGCTGATACATTGATCCTTTGTTACTTTTTGCTGAAGTTTCAAACACAGGGATTTGAATTGCACAAGCCAAGTTTCTGATGTTCTGGGCATCTTAAATATTTAGATACATGCACTAGCAAACATTAATTGGAAAGACATAGTAAGTTATTGTTTATATAACATGGAAGCATGTTGGTAATATTTTTCAAAAGTGCCTGAAATAACTTAAACATCTAAGTTTCAAAAGTTACTTAGGCATTGCAGTGTCTAACTTGTAGGCACCCTGCCACCTTATGGAAATCACAACCCCAAGAAGCAAGGAGAGAGCCTCAGCTCCCTATACAATGCCTGGGGAGAATCAGTCACCTAAGAAAGGGATTCCAAGAAAACAACAACAAATGGACAGCAGCCTAAGTTAGCCAATAGGAAATACTGAGGACGGGTGTGTGGTCTAAGCCCCACCTCTCAAAGGAAGTTAGACACCTTCTCCACTTGTGATTCACAACTGTGAACCCTTTCCTGGAGTTAGGTGCTTAGAGCTGTGTCAGCTCTTTCACACGAATAATGATGGCACTGACATTGGTGTCCTTATATCCAATAGGCCAGTCATTAGAGCACTCACCGGGGATATGGAGACCCTGGTTAAATCTCCACTGATCTGTTTTGGAGCATCCCGCCAGAGTTTAGGCATTTGTTAGGATGCTAAGCAGCTCAGTGCCATCAGGTCTTAAGTAGTTTTGTGCCCCTAAAGTGGCAGTTAGACACCCAAGTCATCCCTTGGGAGCCTAGCCCTAAAGCCCAGATTTACACATGTACACCTCTACCTCGATATAACACTGTCCTCGGGAGCCAAAAAATCTTACGCGTTATAGGTGAAACCACATTATATCGAACTTGCTTTGATCCGCCTGAGTGCGCAGCCTCCCCACCCCACCCCCGGAGCACTGCTTTACCACATTATATCTAAATTCATGTTATATCGGGTCGTGTTATATTGGGGTAGAAGTGTATTTGTAAATCACAGTAGGCACCCATCTGCATCTTTTAGGTGCCTAAATACCTTAGTAAATCTGGATCTTGGTCCCAATTTATGTATATATTGTATATGCATCTGCAACAAAAGACAAAGAGGAGATTGACACAGAAATACCACTGATTCAACTTCCTTACATATCAGTTTCATTTTCTCAATATTATTTCACACAGGCAGCTAGCAAACAGTATGTCTAGCTGTAAGGCATCAGCTCACATAGAGCTGCAGATGCTATTGAAACTGAGGGGTCATGGCAGGTGATTTCTAGAAGTCACAACTTTGCTAATTTTTCTGATATGATTTTTATGGTGTTATAAATTGCCAGCATTTTTTTTTAAGTTCTCTAGAGTAGGTGGCAAAATAAAACAAAAAAAAAATGTACTCAAAAGCCAGGTTATTTAGAATTGTTTGATTTTGATGATGATCTTATAAAACAACGTCTAATTCCTGCCAAGAATTGAGGTAATATCCAAATGGATTGTCTAACAAGATTCTTTCCTACTGATTCCTTTCATGGGACATATAAACAAAACAGACTGAAGTCACTCAGAATTATTCCAGAGGAGGATTTTTTTTTTAAAGCAATGAAAACTTTGTTATTGTTATTTATAAATTGCTGAGTTTTGTTTGTTTTGGTTTTTAATAGTGCAGTAACACCTAGTGGCCCCATTTAGGAATCAGGGCCCCATTGTGCTAGGCACTCTTCACACACATAAAGGTGGTCTCTGTCTCAAACAGCATGCAATCTATGCAATACAAAATGTTACATAGTCTGCATGGATGTTAGCAGCAGACAGAAAGGAAATTTAAATATGAATCTGATGAATAATTCATAAAGTACTTCAAGGTAATGTATCCAATCAGTGGAAATGAGTTAAGAGCTGCTGTCTCACTTTGAATTGGAGCTTTTGGGCCTGACTTCACAAGCCATCTGTGCACAGAGGGCATGCAAGGTTGGGTGAGTTTGTTGAGGTCATGGCATATAAATCAATGCTACATTCTGGTATTATGTGGTCTGATGTGTATTGTAAATAAACTACATAGATGATGGCTTAAGTACCACAGAAACTTTGTACTATCTTCAGCTTCATCTGTTACTGTAGATCTCCATTCTGTTCTTCTAGTAAACACGTCTATTTGTGTCCATCCTCCTCCCCCCCCCCCCAATCTTTATCTCTCTCCTACATACTCACCTGTGTTTGGGTGAATTTTTGACTGTTTTCCAAATACCACTGGCATCAGTGAATTTGTCTGAGTGCAAATGAGAGCACTGTGTCTACCAAGAGGAAAGACGACATTCTCATTCTTTCCAGAGTCTCACCTATTCCCTATTTGAGGAAACAGTCTGAGTTTTCTATACTTGTTCTCTTCCTTTAGGCAATTGTTACATAATAAGGTGGGTTTATATGATGCAATTAATAAACACTATTATCTAGTATGTTCAAAATTGATGCAATGGCCATACTGAAGGACACCTTGATCTGTTTTAAGTCCAAAAGGTATTAACTACATACATGAGTTTGCATCTTCTAGAAACTAGTGTTCCTTCCATCATTGAAGATGAAGATCTTCATCTAAAGTCTGAGTCCCTATTCAGACAAAGCTCCCATTGACATAAGTAGAATCTTTATCTCCATAAGCACTGTAATTCTATATCTCTGAGAAGCACGAAATCTTCAAGATATTTTTTAGTAATACTCAAAACAAGCTCCCTTAATAGCTCACACAGCAGTATTCCACTGATAACTAAGCTGTATGTCCTAAAGCCAAAATATTTAAATTGAAGTGTAGTTTAAATAATTTAGTTTTGGATTTTTAAGAAAGTGGGCTAAAAGAATGCTATGTAATGTTTTGTTATGATGATTAGCCAAGCATTAATACATAAAATAGTAAAGGAACATGAATTTTCTCCAGTGCTTGAATATAAACAAGGATTCCATGGATTATTATTGTAACTATTATAAAATTATTGTTTTTGCCCATTCATTGGGGGTGAGACAGGTGTACCCACCCATCCGTTCTGGAGCTCTCCCTCAGCTCCACATACAATCAAAGCAGGGCAGTTTACAAATGTTGCAGTCTAGCCCTATTCCAGTCAAAAACACGCTGTTTATTTTCCATGTCAAGTACAAATAGTCTCACACACAAAAATAGTTCTTACTCAGTGGGACTGGCTCATTGTTGCTCTGTACTTTGTGTAGTCTTTTACACCATGCAAAGTGGTCTGAGGTATTTTGGATCAGAAGCAACTGGGTTCATAAATATTTTAGTTTCAGTAACCAGGTGCACCAGATCTGTGCTCAGCACACCCAAAAAGGGTGGGAAAGGGCAAAGCTGTCCTCTACCTTCCTGCCCCTCCAATCCCAGGGGTGGCTTGGCTGGCTTTGAGTTACATTCACTCATTTGAACAGTCCATGAGGAGCTGTTACACAGGCTAGGGATTGCCAGAGTTTAGTGTGTTCCCACAATACCCCAATGTGCCATCTTATAATAGGTGTCAATAGGAATTCTCTTGAGAGATTTAAAGTGGACAGTGACAGTTGGGAAGGTAAGACAGAACTGAGAGATTTTTGCTGTGCTGTAAGTGCTGTTTCTCAGTACTAGTTAAGGCTGAGCTTTGGGGAAAAACAAGAAAGTCACAGTGAAAAGTAGTAAATACAGAAGAGTTCTTTGTGGCTACTTTTACACCAATTTTGTCAAGGAACTGGACCTTTTAATATTTTACAAACTGAGTTTTGCTTCTGTTCCAGTTACTGTTACTGTTCCAGTTCCAGACAAAGTCTAAATTGCATAATGTCTATTTCCCCAACCAATTTTAAAACTTCATTTCCTTGCTGCCTTATTCCTGAAGTACTGAAATATTTGCACCTCAGAATTTTAGTTTGTAATTGTCATAAAAACTTTTAATTGTCTTACTTGATGAGGAAGAGAAAAGGATGGGGAGGAGCAGAAAAAATATAAAGGGAGACTTTTCCGGCTATGCTGGAAGGAGGCACTAGATGTGATTTAATTAGGACAAAATGTACATGTCTCAGAGTAGACAGCAGATAAGAGTGCACAGTGCAGGTAATTCCATGATCAATTCCAAATATACCTGGGGGCTTCCATCGGTCCTCCCCTTACCCTTCCTGGACCCCTGCCAAGCTGGGGTTATAAAGGAAGAGGGGTTGGCATCCCAGCCATACCCATTCCATTCATTTCAAACACCTCCTTTAAATCCTTTACAAATCCATTTTATCTGACCACTGTATCCCTTCCTTATAGAGTACCTGCCCTGGACATATGCCCTATCTTTACATAATGAGTTGCAACATCATAGCCTAACATCTGTTCCTTATTCCCCCAACTAAGCCTCCCCCCCAAAAAAAACACTCTCTGGGAAAGGCGAAAAATCCCAGATCACCTTGGCCAATCTAGCGGTGAGGGGAAAAAAATCCTTCCCAAGCCTGCGGAGAAAGGAGTGACTAGTGCAATGCCCATAACGGTATTTCACCAAACGTGGTATTTGACCTCTTCCATGGATGGGAGGGTGTGTGCTACTCTTCCAAGTCCAGGTAAACAAAGGCCTTTTCTGCCTGGCATGGACCTATATAGTCCCTCCCCCTCCCCTTCTGCTCACCTGGGAGGAGGGAGGAGTCAGCATCCCCATGCTGACTTGCTCTGCAGCTGCCGTAACAGTCACTCCATGCCTCTCTAATCCCGTAACGAGGTACACACCTTCCTCCACCAACAATTCCCTGCCTCAGTTTAATGCATGATGCGGTCAAATTAACAAGAGCTCTGGCCAAAACATCAAGAATAAGTCTCTACTAGTGCCAAATAATATGTTTCCACCACTAAGTCTAGATTGAAATAAGGGAAATTAATCAGGATTTAGTGAAGGAATAAATTTTAGCAGTAATTGCCTTTCCAGAAAAACTGGAAACCATTAAAAATTATGTGAGAACTTGTATAGAGTGAAAAAACATGGGGACAGAGGGACAGCACAGACTTATCAAGATTAATATGGAATTAAATCCCTAGCAGAAAATTAAATTGGAGCAAGCAAAAAAATGCATCAGGAGGCACTCTAGCTAAACCTCAAAGGGCAGGATATAAGGTAGGATAATAATGAGACAAATAATGGTGTCATTCTTTCATTGAGCCTCATTTTTACCAGATTATGCGATGGCAAATATATTTAAACTTTGCCTGACTCTTGGAAACTTAAATTTAGGCTGCCACCTAACTTAAGTGTTAAATGTTTAGGAACCAAAATAATTGATAAAGAATCTTATTACAATAAAAATGCATTCAACTTTTACAGACTGTATCACATAGACACTTGATCTTTTTTTAAAAGCTCATTTTAGCATGAGCCAGCAAACTACTCATCAAGATGATTTTCCCTGCCACTGTTACAGGTTAGAATTAAAGTTATATTCATGCTAATCATTTTGTAAGGTGAGAAGTAATGCTCCCTGCCATATTCCTAGCTCTTACATAGTTCATATACTGTACCATTTTTTCCCTTTCTACAAAACTTTTAAAAGAAAAAGAAAGCAATTTAACATTACTCAATAAATGCATCTTAAATTTAACAGCAACAATATTTGCTACTATTACACATGTTAAGGCCCCAATCATGCAAGTAAACCTGAATAGACAGACCTCTGCATTTCCATTGTGCTGCTTGTAGAATTGGGGACTAAGATCTCCCATTTTGGCAGTGGTCTTTATGATACTAATTGAGCCTGGTTAGTTTCAGTTTTAGATCTAATGAGGCTCACTTAACATTTCTCAACATTCAGATCTGTGATTTTCCAGAGATATTACAAACCCCAAACTACTTTCCTCCATAGGCAAGAACATATTCATGGAGCTAGGCTCAGAACAAAGTCTCTGTTGCATGTTCATGTTTGAGGAAATTTTGAAATTTGCAACTAAGTGCTATTTCTATTCTTGGGTAATCAAAACCCCATGCCCCAAATCCCTGAACTTTGGGAAAGTTTAGATGCGGATTGAGTTCTGAACGTGGCAGCTTGGGCCCTTGCTTAAATTTAGTGTACAAAACACTGAGTCTTTTCCCATTTTTTCCCTTATCTTAAGTTTAAAAAAAAAAAAGATTTTGGAACATGTATTGACAGAGAGATAAAGTAATACAATGGCCTGGGGACGATATGCATTTTAATTATATTGATTTTTATCAAGGGTCAAATCAGTCCTTCCTGTCTTTCAACATCAATTTTTACTGAGGCCAATTCGGGGTAGGGAGTGTCAAGATTCAATTTTACCAGAGATTTATCATTAGTAGATATATTAATCCCAGGATATTTAATAACATTCATCTCCCATTTAAAATTCAACTCCACAAACTGAGATCTAAAGCACCCTACAGAAATGGGCATGAACTCAGGATTGTTTTAATTTATTTTAGGCTTTAAAATTTGATAAAATTCATTAATAAGTTTAAGAAACCCAGGGACAGACTGAAGCTCTGTTATAAATAAAATCCCATTAGTATATAGAGTCTCTTTATAGTTGTGCTAGCTGTACTGAGTTCCACAGTTTATTTTGCCGAATGGCTAAGACAATGAGCTCCAGGGCAATGTCAAAAAAACAGATGGGAAGATGAACTTCCTTGGCTTGGGCCCTCATGTATGCTAAAGAAAGATAATAATTGAGGTCTTTAGGTCAAACATTTATATAACCCACTGAGAAAAGATGTTACCAAAGCCACTTTTATTATAACACTGCTCTACAGCCAAAATGCTTCTGAAATAAATGTAGTCAAACTTTACTAATTCTGGGTCACTGAGAACGAAAATGATGCTTAAAATTGTTGATTGGCTCTAGTTTTCAAGATATGCTATTGGGTCAGTATATACGACCCTTGACTTGGGAGTGGCGGAGGATAAGTGAGTTATAAAGGGAAGGGATCTCAATTTAAACCAGAAATGACTAAAATACATCTTTGTCTGGTTCTATGAATAAATCGATGACTGGGTTTGGACAGTACTCGCTTTTTAGGCAAAACAATGAATGATGCAATCTGAAGCTGGTATTGCGTCATACATGATATGAATTGCATCATGTTATTCCTAGAAATCATGGATGATGCAATCATAACGAAGCTTACATCACTCTGCTGAACAAATTGCCCTATATCAGCTCTAGAAATCATACAGTGTCATGCTCTCTTATTTGTCAGTGTTTGATTTTGCAAAGGGACACATTTTTATTTAGCCAAAGTGAACAGAGATGCCTCGTACTTGTGTGAACAGTGCAGATAGATAACTTCTGCCATGTTTATGGTGAAGTGACTTTTGTATCACAAAAGCGCAGTATAACCACTATGGTTAAGAAAGCCTATCACCTTTATTTTGGCTGCAAAATTGGAAATCAGGACAAGAGATGGACCCCACACATATGCTGCAGCACTTGTGCAACAAATCTTCGCCAATGGTTGAACAGGAAAAGGAAATCTATGCCTTTTGCAGTGCCAATGATTTGGAGAGAGCCAACAGATCATACCAGCAATTGTTACTTCTGCATGGTGCCTCCAGTTGGGAAAGGTGTGTCAAAGAAGAAAAAGTGGACTGTGCATTATCCAAACATTCCATCAGCTATACACCCAGTACCCCACGGAGAAGGACTGCCGGTTCCTGATGCACCAGAATCATTCTCACTTGAGTCAGACGAGGAAGAGGAAGAGGATGAAACTTCTGGTCCTGAACCATCAATGTCACAGGACCCACATTTTCTCCCACCCTCCTCCTCTGAACACCACACCTCATAACACAAGGTGAACTGAATGATCTCGTCAGGGATTTGGAACTACTCAAGAGTAAGGTAGAGCTGTTGGGCTCCAGACTACAGCAGTGGAATCTCCTGGAGGTGATGTTAGGGTTTCCATGTTCCATGACGGTCGAAAGGATCTTGTCCCATTCTTCTTCATCGAAGGTGATCTTGTAGCCTTCAACAACATTGATGGTGTGATGGCAGCCCTCAACATCGTTCACGATTCAGATGAATTGATACTGTTCATTGATTCATCGAAGACGAGTCTTAAGCTGTTTTACTGCATAATGGCAATGTTTTGCCATCAATTCCAGTTGGTCATGCAGTCCATACGAAGGAAACCTATGACAACATGAAACAACTTTTGAGGTGCATAAACCATGACCAACATCAGTGGCAGCTTTGTGGCGAGTTGAAGGTTGTTGCTCTCTTGCTTGGTCTGCAGACTGGATACACAAAGTACTGCTGTTTTCTCTGCAAATGGGATAGTTGTGCAAGAGATTCCCACTACATCAAGAAAGATTGGCCACTCCGACAGTCATTGGAGCCTTGGAGGAAAAGTGTTCAGCATCCACCACTTGTTGAATCAAGGAAGATTTTGTTACCACCCTTACACATCAAGCTGGGTCTGATGAAGAACTTTGTCAAGGCTATTGACAAAACACAAGCAGCTTTCAAGTACCTCCATGGAAAATTTCCAAGGTTAAGTGAAGCTAAGATAAAGGAAGGTGTCTTTGTTGGTCCTCAGATTCGTGAACTTCTTCGAGATGATGCATTTGACCATGCACTGTGTGGCAAGGAAAAGACGGCATGGAAAGCCTTCCAGTTAGTGGCAATAAATTTTCTCGGAAACAACAAGGCAGACAACTACAGGTTGTTGGTGGAAAACCTCCTCAAGGCATACAAAAGCCTTGGTTGCAACATGTCACTAAAGATACATTTTTTGCACTCTCATCTAGATTTTTTTTTCACCGAACTGCCGAGCAGTGAACGACGAGCACAGCGAGCGATTTCACCAGGACATTGCAACAATGGAGAAACACTATCAGGACAAATGGAGCCCATCAATGCTTGCAGACTATTGCTGGACAGTGACAAGAGATGCTCCATTTAATGAATACAAGAGACAAGCCAAGGAGCACCAAGTAGACACTGAATAGGACTAAACTATGTACATAATAGTTTTTTGCCTTTTGTTTCATAATAAATTTTATTTATATAACCCTTTTGCTGATTTTTAAAGTGTTACATAAACAGGACAGGTGAAATATTATCATGTAAAGCAACCATAAACACATGAAAAGACCTAGGTTTACAATTTATGATTAAAACTCTACTATCTACACAATATACATAGACATAAAATGTAAAAACTTAAATATCTTAGAAACAGTAGCCAATCAGTTGTTTTAATTGTCATATTTGAATTCAGCACATCAAAATACATAATAAAAAGCACATTTTATCTCTGAAGCAGACAACTTCTCAAAAATTGTTGACCAGTGTAATTTGCTAACGGCTTTTTGAAGATTTAAAAACTGAAATGGTTCTTGATTGGTTCAGTTTGTTCCCAAACCAAAATATTTTTTTCTTTCTTTCCAAAGCTGGCACTTCCATGTTCAGTTAAAAATACTATTGATTAGTACATGGGGATATGCGTGGATATGAGAGCAGTGCTTGAGATGTTTGCAGCCTATAAAATCCACAGCCAAATAAAATGTGGCCAACTTGTGCACATACATGTGAGAGGAGAAGACCCATTGAAGTTAGTAGTACTTGGGAGATGCATGCAGAAACAGAATATGACTTAACTTCTGATTTTGTTTTTTTAACCTTGTAAACCAGAATATGTGAACAAATGAGAGAAAATCCCTAATAGCACAAGTGCAAAGGGCAAGGAAAAGATAAAAAGAAGAAATATTGTAAGTTTACAATTCACTTTCTAAAAATGACGAAGGAAATTATTCAGAACTGAATTAACAATAAGAGCAAATACAGTATAAATTCAGCTAAACAAACCCATTTTGACTATCCTGCACACAAATGGGGCACATTTATCTTTGATGCCTAGGAGACCACTGGAAATTCATTCAAGGTGTAACTTCATTAGATGTAATGCATTTACACCCTGAATGACTTTGACCCATATTAATATATACCAAAGGGAGATGTTTCCTAGGTAACAAAATCAGTTCAGAGTTTCCTCTGGCTTATGTAAAATGTCAACAGTTTTGAGGAGCTTAAATAAATCCCATGACCTTAAAACGTTACTATTGCTACTCAAAGGTCACTAGGCAGCCAATGTTCACATCTACTTAGCAGCTCAGCACATCTCGGCAGTTGACAACATATTTTAACATCTCTCTGACTTTCTGGCCATCCAAAAACATGTACTTATAAAGTAGACATCTGTCAACATGCTTGGAGAAGCAGCTGTGAAGTAACACACTTTCAATAAGGATGTGGACAATGAGATTGTTTTTGAAACAGTCAAACAAACAGATTAAGTGGTGATTTAAATGATTCCATGTGCAGATTTCTCAAATAGCCCTAACTGTGGTCGCTTAGAGATTGTGGTGGGTGACTGCATTGCAGAATTGCTTTAGATTACTAGTAACATAAAAACTACAAATATAATAAATGTATTTAAAACCTTATAAAATATGCATTCTGAAAAGTGTCTTTCATCTAAGATCAGAAAATTTATGTAACTAATATATTCAATTGACCCAAGTAGCTTGGTGCTAAATAAATTAGATTGGATTATTTTGGCATTTTATAAAACATGAAGAATTAGGACTATACAAAACTACAAAATTTTGAAATGGATATATATTAGAAGATCATAGATTATAATAGATATTAAACAATCATAGAAAGACCTCCCCAATATTCTCTTGTCTCTTCTGCTTTGTTTGGGAGTTAGAGTTATATTTTTTGTTCTGGTGAGCAGCAAGCCCCTAACTCGATCTTTTTATATTGGAATGACTGAGTCCCCTTTAAGGGACATTGTAATCAGTGAGAGTTGGACTATGACTTAAATTTGTCAAAGATCAAATTGAGAAACTGAAGTCCATTTCTACTTTGATTGGGTGGAGAGTATTATTTTTCTAGAGAATACCTTGGCTTCAGAAAACAAATGTGTTATTTGTATGGGCTAAATCTTTTATGTATGGTAATTGACAAAATATTTACTATGAATAAGTAAATAAAAAAAATCCATGCCATTGAATTGTATATCATTTCATATTTATTTGTGGTTTCAGATATAAACTCATTGAATTCCAGTTGAACATATGTTTTCAAAATATACCGTCAAAATTTTTCAGTTTACAGTTTTTCAAAGAAAGCTTGACATTTTTCAACATCTAGATAGGCATGTGCATTGCAGTGGAGGAGCTGGTAGTTGTGATACATGACATAAGGAAAAGTAAGTAAAAGGTCCTGGTGGCCAAATTTAGGCTGCTAAATAAGATATTAAAGTCCAGCACCCCGCCATCAACCTCAGCCTGGACCAGTCCACACAAGAGATCCACTTCCTGGACAGTACAGTACAAATAAGTGATGGTCACATAAACACCACCCTATACCGGAAACCTACTGACCGCTATACATACCTACATGCCTCCAGCTTCCATCCAAGACACATCACACGATCCATTGTCTACAGCCAAGCCCTAAGATACAACCGAATTTACTCCAACCCCTCAGACAGAGACAAACACCTACAAGATCTTTATCAAGCATTCGTAAAACTACAATACCCACCTGGGGAAGTGAGGAAACAGATTGACAGAGCAAGACGGGTACCCAGAAATCACCTACTACAGGACAGGCCCAACAAGGACAATAACAGAACACCACTGGCCATCACATACAGCCCCCAGCTAAAACCTCTCCAGCGCATTATCCACGATCTACAACCTATCCTGGAAAATGATCCCTCACTCTCACAGACCTGGGGAGGCAGGCCAGTCCTCGCTTACAAACAACCCCCCAGCCTGAAGCAAATACTCACCAGCAACTACACACCATACCACAGAAACACCAACCCAGGAACCTATCCCTGTAGCAAACCTCGTTGCCTACTCTGTCCCCATATCTACTCTGGCAACAGCATCAGAGGACCCAACCACATCAGCCACACCATCAGGGGCTCATTCACCTGCACATCCACTAATGTCATATAATCCATCATGTGCCAGCAATGCCCCTCTGCCATGTACATTGGCCAAACCGGACAGTCCCTCCGCAAAAGAATAAATGGACACAAATCGGACATCAGGAATGGTAACATACATAAGCCAGTAAGTGAACACTTCAATCTCCCTGGTCATTCTATTACAGATTTAAAAGTCACTATCATTGAACAAAAAAACTTCAGAAACAGACTTCAAAGAGAAACAGCAGAACTAAAATTCATTTGCAAATTCAACACCATTAATCTGGGCTTGAATAGGGACTGGGAGTGGCTGGCTCACTACAGAAGCAGCTTTTCCTCTCCTGGAATTGACACCTCCTCATCTATTATTGGGAGTGGACTACATCCACCCTGATTGAATTGGCCCTGTCAACACCGGTTCGCCACTTGTGAAGTAACTCCCTGCTCTCCATGTGTCAGTGTATAATGCCTGCATCTGTGACTTTCACTCTATGCATCCGAAGAAGTGAAGTTTTTACTCACGAAAGCTTATGCCCAAATAAATCTGTTAGTCTTTAAGGTGCCACCAGACTCCTTGTTGTTTTTTCAACCTGCTCTATTATCATTCTTTATTGTGCCTGCCAACAGGAATTTTCTTTCTTTCTTTATATTTATTTATTTCAGTCAGTCAAATTTTTATATTTTTTGTGTCCACTTAGTTAATCTGAAGTTTGGTAGTTCATGAAATCTGCCACAGAGTTATGAGATAATGAGAACATGAGCATATACATTTTACTGTAGTAAGACAAATCTCAGTGATATTATTATGCATGAACAGAGGATTTTAAAATCCTATCCTGACAATAAAATTTTATTGTGGAAATTATTCTCTGTAATGTTAAATAAGAAGGATGGACAGCAATGAAGAACAGAGGCCCAGATCCTCAAAGATATTTGGGCACTTAACTCCCCCTCTCAAAACTGGCCTTGTTATAATCACAGAATCATAGAAATGTAGGACTGGAAGGTATCAATAGGTCATCTAGTGCATTCCCTTGCACAAGGCAGGAGAGAGTATGAGCTAGAACACCTCAACAAGTGTTTGTCTGACCTGTTCGTAAAAACCTCCAAAGCCAGAAATTCCTCACCCTCCCTAAGTAATTTGTTCCAGTGCTTAACTACCCTCACAGTTAGGAAGTTTTTCCTAACGTCTTACCTAAATCTCCTTTGCTGCAATTTAAGCCCATTGCTTTTTGTCCTATCCTCAGTGGTTAAGGAGAACAAGTTATCAAACTCTTCTTTATAATAAACTCTACATACTGGAGGACTGTTATGTCACCCCTCAGTCTTCTCTTCTCCTGACTAAACAAACCTAATTTTTTCAATCTTTCCTCATAAGTCATGTTTTCTAGACCTTCAACCATTTTTATTGCTCTCCACTCTCCACAGACTTTCTCCAATTTGTCTGCATCTTTCCCAAAGTGTGGGGACCAGAGCTGGATACAGTATTTCAGCTGAGGCCTTATCAGCACTGATCAGAGTAGAAGAATTACTTCTTGTATCTTGCTTACAACACTCCTCCCATTCCTCCAGAATGATATTTGGAGTTGTTGGGTTTTTTTTGCAACATTATTAAATTGTTGACTCATTTAGTTTGTGATCCACTCCCCTTCCCCCGCCCCCGCATCCTCTTCTGCAGTACTCCTTCCTAGGCAGTCATTTACCATTTTGTATTTGTGCAATTGATTATTCCTTCCCAAATGTAGTACTTTGCATTTGTCCTTATTGAATTTCATTCTACTTAATTCAGACCATTTTTCCAGTTTGTCAACTTCATTTTGAATTCTAATCCTGTCCTCCAAAGTGCTTCCAACAGTCCCATCTTGGTATCGTCCACAAATTTTATAGGTGTATTCTTTATGCCATTATCCACAATATTTATGAAGATATTGAATAGAACCGGCCCCAAGAAAGATCCCCTGCAGATCCCCTTCCAGCATGACTGTGAACCATTGATAGCTACTCTCCAAGTTGGTTTTCCAATGAGTTGTTCACCTGCCTTATAGAACATTTGTGTAGACTATATTTCCCTAATTTTGCTTATTAGAAGTTCATGTGAGAGGGTATCAAAAGATTTAGGGTTGTCATCACATACAACTGTATGGCCGTAATACTTTGGTGAAGACACTACTACACCAATGGGAGAGCGTTGACCATTGGCATAGTTAATCCACCTCCCCAAGAGGCAGTAGCTATGCTGACTGTAGATGCTCTCTTGTCAACATAATGCTGTCTACACAGGGGGTTAGGTTGGTATTACTATATTGCTCAGGGGTGTGAAAAATCCATACCTCTGAGCAAAGTAGTTACACCAATATTACATCTAATGCTTCCCACCATCCAAGGCCTGTTGTCCTTTCATAGAAGGCTATTAGCTTGGTTTGATATGATTTGTTCTTGACAAATCCATGCTGATTGTTACTTATCTTATTATCCTCAAGGTGCTTACGAAATTGATTGATTATTTGCTACATTGTCTTTCCAAGGACCAAAGTTAAGCTGACTAGTCTTTAATTCCTTGGGTTACACTCATTGCCCTTTTTTATAGGTAGGCTATACTCTGTTTACCCTTGTCCAGTCCTCTAGGTTCTCTCCTGTCCTCCATGAGTTCTCAAAGCCTGTTCCTTAAGTATTATAGGATGTATTTTGTCAGGTCCTGCTGACTTGAAGGTATCTAACTAGTGATGTTTACTATGTTTACTTGAAGGTATCTAACCAGTGATTTCGTCCGATCACTGCTAAACTTTTTGGTGAAAGCAAACAAAAAAAATCCAAATTTAATATTGCAAGCATTGCATAATCGATCTGTGTCTAGCCCAACATCCCGTACCCTGTGCTGCAAGCAGTATGCATTGTGTAATCAAACCCAACAGTGGTCTGGAAGAGGCAGTTTACCCCTCCAGCCTCTACCTCTCAGTCTGATGCCCAATCAGTTTTTCTCCTGAATTCTCATGCAGACTTTTATTCAAATAAAAGCCCTTTGTTAACCCTGTGGTACTTGAACCTGATCAATCCAGTGCATGTATCTGCCCAGGTGATAGACTTCCAGCAAGGGATTCATTGTATTGTTCATCAAGTTCTGGCAATTGAATTATGATCATTGCCTAGTTCCTGGTCATGTGTGGAAAGCTCCAGCTGGAATTACCAGCCAGACATACCCCAGAGCTCCACCAAATAGAGAGATACACAGTATTCATTAAAAATAAAAAAATAAAAAGACAAGTATCTTCCATGCCCTTCACAGAAGTACAATGGCTACTCACCACTTAAGTCTCATTTAAGACTTAAGACTTTATAAGAATGTTCATAGGCCACAGACCTTCTGCTGATCTCATGCTATTGAACTCATTTCTGCTTAAGGCTGATCCAATGGAAGTCTTTCAATTAAGGAGAGTTAGATTAGGCCCTGAGTGAGGATGATGAGACTAGGCTTTGAGTTATGGAAAAATACACATCAAGGGTAGAAGATCAAAAGATTATGGAATTCAAAAATTTCTTGAAGTCACTCTTCCTCTTAAAGAATAAATTCACTATATTAGTTCATTGTAACTAGAATTTCACATTGCATTGCAGCAATTCAAATGGGTCTTGCATTCCATTTCACTATAAATGGAGTTTCATTATAGTTACTCGGAGGCCTGAACCTGTAGGTGAATGAATGCCTCCACCCAGGGGATGAGTGCTCTGAAATGCCATTGATTTAAATGTCAGGCAAGCAAAACTAATCCCCTATCAGGAGGCTCTTAGGGCCAGATTTTTAAAGGCCTTTAGGTGCCTAAAGATGTAGATAGGCACCTAATGGGATTTTCAAAAGCCTAGGTCCTTTCAGCATCTTTAGGATGCATAAAGACCTTTACAAATCTTCCCTTCAGCTCTTTGAAGGACTATAAGGAGCTTTGACATGTAATATAAAGAAAGAGGATGGTGGGGAGCCAGGGAAGGGAGCAGGTTAGTGTTCCTAAAGAAAGGGTTGGAGGCATAGAAGGGTCAGAAGGGGGGGGGGAGGTCAAACAATTGGATGCTGTTCAAAATATATTTATATGATATACCAAGTTATATATCATATACATATATTTTGAACAGCATCCAATTGTTTAAACTTCCCCCCCCCCCCTTCTGACCCTTCTATGCCACCAACCCAAGTCAACTTCAAACACACTGAGGCCACTGTCTTCGTAATTAATGCACTCCACTGGCTTGCTGCCACATTGTTTTGTTTTGCTCCTTGAGTTGAAGCTTTGAAGAATGTACAGTACCATGATATTGCAATTCATTATAGCTTTATATATCCCCTGCTGTGGCACCTGGATAGAACTGAATTCGATTATATATTTAAAGAGTTTCATGAGAAAAAGGTTCATGCTTATGGCCCTCCCTATTTCATTACACAGAATAGATTCAGGTCATGTAATTTTCACCTCAGCACCTCCCTAGCTCGGACTCACAAAAGGCCCTTTACTACTGCTGTATCGTACTGAGGGGTTAATGTTCTAACTCTTGGGTCTAGCAGACTCTGTTGGATTCTGATCAATTGTTATATTTAAATACTGCACATTTCAGAGCTTTCCAGGGTCAGAGGTGCCCTCAAATGTTATGCCACCCTGTTTCTGGAATGCTACATTGGATTTCATCTGGCCTAGCAGAGACAATTGGACTTCTATCAATGAGAGCCTTAGAAGAAATTAAAGGAAGTTGGCTTCCTGGGGAATTGTGGTGTGCTATTAAGAACTTTTGTTTTCAGTTTTTACTGAAAAATTCCTGGGTTTTACAAAAGTTATTATTTGGCTTTTACTGACTTTCACTTGAATTTCGAACCACTCATACATGAAAATTATGTTAAGAAAATCCAGTACATCAGATAGATGAGTTTATGTCAATAATACATTAGTATGCGTGTAAATGTGAGTGTAACGGAGTGCTCACTATGCCACGCTGGCTTCAGCCTCCTGGCCCAGCTCCCCAATGAGTCAGGACAACTTCAACCTGGTGCAACGCCTGTGCTCTTTATTCCTGTGTCTGGTCCCCACCACCCAGCGCAAAACTATTTACAGCTTATTTACAGGTTTTGCCATCCTCCCCCTCTCCCGGCAATCACTGCCTCCCAAGTTTTTAGACCTTGTTAACGAGGCTGGCAAGTGTGGCCAGTTTCCAGGCCAGTCCTAGCTAGTTACCCAGCACCAACCCATTTCCCCTGATTGTTGCTGGAGTGGCAGGAGCTGATTAGGGCTTTCCCTGCAGCGCCCTGCCACAGGGAGGCTATCTGTTAAAGTAAGATAATGTGGCGGAAGATACCGCGCATACACACGCTTGTGCATAGATGTACATACAGTTCATGAAATAAACCACAGCATTAAACTTTTTACTTTCAATACTCTTAAGTAACGCTATTTGTTGCTTTTTTCTATCCTCTCATCCCCTCTGATATTTACCAAGAAAACTTTGAAGTTAATTTTTTGCACTGATTTTTCACCATTTTTAATTTTTGCAATAAACATTGATAAATTTATGTGAAATTGTCCACAAAATAAAAGCTGAAAATGAGTCCTTGTATAGTATTTGTCCAGACTTCTAAATTAAAAGGCAAGATTTGGGATCTCAAACAGTAAGGAGAATAGGAAATCGTATCAAACAACATCTATTTTCAAATGGACCAACATCATAACTTTGAGCCATGTGAAGTAACTACATCTGCTCTAGCTCATGCAAAGATTTACAAGTTACTTTGCGGCTGACCATCCAGAGCCCAATCCTACTCCCACTGAAGTCAGTGATAAAACTCCTTTAACTAATATTGGATCTTTAAAGATTACACAGGAATTAACTGAAGCACAGTTTGAAAAAAAAAACACAAATATTAAATTTTGCTTATAAAATCAACAAAAAAGCTGACTGGCCAAGTGAACATACTAATCAGTGATACAGTGTCTACATCAAACCAGCTTAGAAGTTTGGGGCCTCAAGGCAACAAAGCTTTCAAAGTGAAGAAACAGATTGACAGAGCCAGAAGAGTACCAAGAAGTCACCAACTACAAGACAGGACCAACAAAGAAAGTAACAGAATGCCACTAGCCGTCACCTACAGCCCCTAACTAAAACCTCTCCAGCCCATTGTGAAGGATCTACAACCTATCCTGAAGGACGATCCCTCACTCTCACAGACCTTGGGAGACAGGCCAGTCCTTGCTTACAGACAGCACCCCAACCTGAAGCAAATACTCACCAGCAACTACACACAACACAACAAAAACACCAACCCAGGAACCAAACCCTGCTACAAACCCCGGTGCTAACTCTGTCCACATATCTATTCAAGGGACACCATCATAGGGCCTAACCACATCAGCCACACCATCTGGGGCTCGTTTACCTGCACATCTACCAATGTGATATATGCCATCACGTGCAAGCAATGCCACTCTGCCATGTATATTGGTCAAACTGGACAGTCGCTACGCAAAAGAATAAATGAAAACAGACTCCAACGTGAGGCTGCAAAACTGGAATTAATTTGCAAATTAGATACCATCAGATTAGGCCTGAATAAAGACTGGGAGTGGCTGGGTCATTACAAAACCTAATTTATTAATTAATTTCCCCAATACTAATTTCTCCCTACTGTTACTCACACCTTGTCAACTGTCTGTAATGGGCCACTCTCTTACCACTTTAAAAGTTATTTCTCCTCCCTTGGTATCCTGCTGTTAATTGATTTATCTTGTTAGACTGACTTAACTCTTGGTAAAGCACCCCACATCCTTTCATGTATTTATACCTGCTCCTGTATCTTTTTCTTCATACATCTGATGAAGTGGGTTCTAGCCCATGAAAGCTTATGTCCAAATAAATTTGTTAGTCTCTAAGGTGCCACAGGACTCCTCTGGGTTTTTTTCCAACAAAACAAATATTCATATGGTAAATGGTGCCTACTGCTATTTTTAGAATTGATCACAAAATGATGGTAAACTCTTTAAGCTACACATTTAAATGAGAATCAATTCCAAATTGAATCCTGTTGAAACTGGAATTGGCATTATCTGAATACGTGAGAATAAAATAGTTATTTTTTCATCTAAAGAGTATAAATCTTGGAGCAGAAGTTGTCTAACATTTTAAAACTGCAACTATATCATTGTACAGTAATAGGATATGAAATGCTTTTTCCTTTACAATATTTTCTGCAAGATGAACTTTATAATTGCCACCCACAGTATTTTAATGGGTCCAGCTAATTAAATAAACCCATATTTCAGCTACATTATTGGGAAGAAATAAGGGGCTATTTAGCTGTTTATACAATAAAATGCAATGTTCAAAAAAAAAAAAAAAGCGCAAAACTTTATTACTTTTAGCTTCCTTGAGGCTCTATATTTTGGGCTCTATATTTTGTTTTGTGTTTATCAGTTTATGAAATACACCTCTGGAAAGAAACAAACAATGCTAAATTATTTTTCTAAAGTAATCCCCAAATTTGATTTGACATTAATACTCATGCCAGAATCAAAATTTGGGTAATTGTACATATTGTTTTTAAAGGAACAGCTTAAGTAATTTTTATAGTCTTAAATTTAGAATTTCACTTTCATATTTTGCACTTTTCCCTTAGACATTTCTTTCATTTCTGTTTACCACATAGAAATGAACAAAAAATGAATGAAGGTATTGTAAATAAGGGTTAAGAAGATTCCACGTTCAGCAGAGAGCTGGTTGAACAAAGATTAAGGGAATGTGTTCTCAGTACTCTGTATAGCTGTGAAGAGAGACCTTGCTACTTCCTGAACTACTGCAACTTTTTTCTAGGTGTTATTGCTTTCAAGCAATCATACATTGTATTGCAATAATGTATTTTCAGGGTTGGCAGTTAGTAAGAGGAACAACTTTTAATTTGTAAATATAGGAGAATGTGATCTGGAATCAATTAAATAGCATGAACACAGAACCTCACAATATTATTTGTCTAGTCGCTTTTCAGAGTAGATGTGCACTTCAAAGAGGAATGAGTTGCATATGGTGAGACAACTAGTCAAAAGAAAAAGAAATCTGAGGTGCATGTGAGGCACATTGGTCACGAATGGAAAAGTCTTTACATCCACAAGTCTGACATAACATTCACCAATTAACTTTGGAGTGCAGATATAACCACCTTTTCTTTGGTCATTTTTCTGTATTTTGCATGACTTTTCAGCAATGATGTCATACTGAATATGCTATATATGGGAGCAGGGTATGTCTATTGGGAATGGAGTTTGTGGTCATTTCAGGTGGGGAACAAATCCTATGGGTTTATTCTTGTTTATTTTTTGACTTTTCAATTTGTTTAGATTTTTCAAACCCATCACTTAACATTTGGGGAACAGCTCATCAGATTCTGCAGTGCTGCTGCTAGTATCATGCTACTTTTTCCAAATAGTTCCCCCATTGGCAAATTTACCATTTCACCTTAGTATCTCCTTTGCTTCCACTCTCTAATATTTAAATAAACACCTCCCCCACAAAAAACGTATCCTCCTTAAAGTAAATGTATTTAAACAAGTTGTCGGTACCCCAAAAATTTATTCCATACTTAGGAAATGACAGACACGACATGACTTCTTTAAGACAACTTTAAGTGCCGGTCTTAAGGTATCTTTGTTCTTGGTCCACCTTGTATGGTTTATAAACTCATACACATGAGAATTTTGAATTGGGAAAAGCAATTAAGTTCGCCTAACTGTGTCTTGTTTAATTTAACCATTTAAATAATAAATCTTCCTTAATATGGTTGTTTTGATTGAAACCACATCTTCACATGGCTGAAATGTTCTCTCTTTATTATGACTATGTTAAATACCTTGTTTTTTTTTTTTAAATTAGAATATTCATAGAATAGTGCAAGTCTTCCAATAAGGATGCAGGTGAAACAAAGTGCTCCTTTGAAGAAAACATGTTAATTCTTAGCATTTATACTATCTGCTAATGAAGGAATTAGCATCCTCCTGTCGGCAGGAGCCATGTCAGATCTTTTTAAGAGTCAAGATCGGTCTAAAATTACACATCAGAGTTTTGGACTCTCAAAACTCAGTTTTAATATAAGAAATACCCAGGATTTTGTTTTTATTGTGAAACATTTTATTTTGTATTGACTGAGTTGTTCCAATTTCTTAGTACTGTACACTATGTACTTGTGTACAAAAGAATTAGGATTAACACAAACCCAAGTTAATCTGAAGAAAACAAGTGCAGCTATGTAAATCTAAGAAATAATTGGTTTTGAAAAATATCAACAGTTATGATCAATCTTTATCAGGATGTGAAGCAAAATTTGCCATTCAGGCCTGATCCTGCAAACACATGCACATGCACTTAACAGTAGCACCATGATTAGTTCCATAGAAAACAAAGGAACTACCCATAGTATTAAAGTTAAGCACACAGAAAAAAATGTTTGTAGGATCATGGCCTCAGTTCCTATGAAAAAGAATAGAAATAATCAGCTGCCCATATAATTCTAAAGAATTAAGAGATTAAAACTCACTGTGTAGCTAGATTAAAATCTTGATGCAAATGCTGACTTCTGTGGCCCCAATTCAAGAAAGCAGTTAAGCACATGCTTAAATCTATCCCTATTCAGAAAAACCATGTGAACACATGCTTAGGTGCTTTCTTGAATTGGGGCCTGTGTGCTCAAGACAAGATTTATTTTTTCATAATATTCAGTTGTCTTGAGAGTCATTGAATGGATTTGGGTTTTCTTAGAGGAAATGATAAAATATTTGTAAAATATGTTGCAATATGAACCGCTAAACAGTTTGGGCAGAGTGTAAGCACAGCACTTACATCAGACATGCACAGGGGAGAATTTTACTCTTTGAGAGCTTAGTGCATAGGATAATAAATTTTGCTGAATTGACACCTTTTCCCCATGAATTAATTTCCCAACAGCCATACTTTGGTTTTACTCAAGCATTTTCTTTTAAAATTTTGATTCCAGATTACAACCAGGTTTAGTAGCTGGTAGGTCCTCAAAAGGGGGGGGGGGGCGGAGGGGGAGAAGGGAGATTCCTTTTTAAAAGGAAAGGAACACCAAATCACAAAATATGTTTATAATTTGTGACGTAATAGAGGTAATTTATATAATCCAGACCATTGGGGGGGAAAAATCATCCTTTCTTAGGCAACCTAGGACTTTTAAAATCATGATTTAACACTTGTAAAATGGTTCCAGGCTGTCATTCAGTTGTCTGGAGGTGATCCTCAGCAAGTTTAATAGTATATTAAACAAAAGATTCACTCAAAAATACTATTTAGTTTAATTTCTCTTTCTAATGTGAACACACTCTTAACCTCCCCCTCCCTCCCCCACACAAATAGAAGTATTTGAGTGTTAAATTGATGATAAAAAGGGAAAATGGTCTTCTGCTGCAAAGATGAAGTGTTTATTTTCAAAGCAGGGTACATAGTAAAACATCATCCCAGGATCAATGACTCTGTTTACTATACCAAATGACTGGCGTAGATTTAATGAATTGAGCTAAAGAAAGTTGCTGCAGGAGAGTGAAATTTCTCACTGAACCATGTCTATCCTAACTGGCTCTGATTATAAGGCCTGTTCTACACTAGGAAATTAGGTCAGTAACTACACTGCTCAGGGGTGTGAAAAATCCATTCCCCTGAGTGATGCAGTTGAACCAACCTAACCCCCAGAGTGTAGACAGTGCTAGGTTGATGGGAGAATTCTCCTGTCAAAATAGGTATTGCCTCCTGGCGAGATTGATTATCTATGCCGATGAGAAAACCCCTCCGTTGTCACTGGTAGGGTCTTCATTGAAGTGCTACAGTGCTATAGCTGCATCACTGCAGCATTTCAAGTGTAGACAAACCCTTAAAAACATACATTCCCTGAGACCAACTTTTCCTACGAAAACAGTTTTGAAAAACTATTGATAAATTAGAGCCGGTTGGGAGAGAGGAGGAAGTATGTCTGTCTTGAAATGTGGGGAACTTTTTATCATTTTGTTTGAATTTTTTCACACTTTGTAATTTTTGTTTGACATTTATTTGAAATATAGTGTTTCATTTCAGGGGGTGGGAAATGAACTCACAAACATGTTTATTTTTTCTCTTTCTCCAGTAGGGGGTGAGATTTTTACTTTTTAAAAAATGTGAGTATGATTTTTCTACTAAAAGAAAATTATTTTAATATGTTTTTTTCCTTTTTTAACTCAAAACATTTTAAGTGCATCAGAAGCAGGAAGCCTGCTAAACAACCAGTGGGGCCCCTTGATGATCGAGATACAAAAGGAGTGCTTAAAGAAGATAAAGTCATTGCAGAGAAACTAAATGGATTCTTTGCTTCAGTCTTCACGGCAGAGGATGTTAGGGAGATTCCCAAACCTGAGCTGGCTTTTGTAGGTGACAAATCTGAGGAACTGTCACAGATTGAAGTGTCACGAGAGGAGGTTTTGGAATTAATTGATAAACTTAACATTAACAAGTCACTGGGACCAGATGGCATTCACCCAAGAGTTCTGAAAGAACTCAAATGTGAAATTGCGGAACTGTTAACTAAGGTTTGTAACCTGTCCTTTAAATCGGCTTCTGTACCCAATGACTGGAAGTTAGCTAATCTAATGCCAATATTTAAAAAGGAATCTAGAGATGATCCCGGCAATTACAGACCAGTAAGTCTAATGTCTGTACCGGGCAAATTAGTCGAAACAATAGTTAAGAATAAAATTGTCCGACACATAGAAAACCAAACTGTTCAGCAATAGCCAACATGGTTTCTGTAAAGGGAAATCATGTCTTACTAATCTATTAGAATTCTTTGAAGGGGTCAACAAACATGTGGACAAGGGGGATCCAGTGGGCATAGTGTACTTAGATTTCCAGAAAGCCTTTGACAAGGTCCCTCACCAAAGGCTCTTATGTAAATTAAACTGCCATGGGATAAAAGGGAAGGTTCTTTCATGGATTGAGAATTGGTTAAAAGACAGGGAACAAAGGGTAGGAATGAATGGTAAATTCTCAGAATGGAGAGGGAGAACTAGTGGTGTTCCCCAAGGGTCAGTCCTCGGACCGATCCTATTCAACTTATTCATAAATGATCTGGAGAAAGGGGTAAACAGTGAGGTGGCAAAGTTTGCAGATGATACTAAACTGCTAAAGATAGTTAAGTCCAAAGCAGACTGTGAAGAACTTCAAAAAGATCTCACAAAACTAAGTGACTGAAAAACAAAATGGCAAATGGAATTTAATGTGGATAAATGTAAAGTAATGCACATTGGAAAAAATAACCCCAACTATACATACAATATGACGGGGGCTAATTTAGCTACAAGAAGTCAGGAAAAAGATTTTGGAGTCATCGTGGATAGTTCTCTGAAAATGTCCACGCAGTGTGCAGAGGCGGTCAAAAAAGCAAACAGGATGTTAGGAATCATTAAAAAGGGGATAGAGAATAACACTGAGAATATAATATTGCCCTTATATAAATCGTTGGTACGCCCTCATCTCGAATACTGAGTACAGATGTGGTCTCCTCATCTCAAAAAAGATATACTGACACTAGAAAAGGTTCAGAAAAGAGCAATTAAAATGATTAAGGGTTTGGAACAGGTCCCATATGAGGAGAGATTAAAAAGGCTAGGACTCTTCAGCTTGGAAAAGAGGAGACTAAGGGGGGATATGATAGAGGTATATAAAATCATGAGTGATGTGAAGATAGTGAATAAGGAAAAGTTATTTACTTATTCCCATAATACAAGAACTAGGGGGTCATCAAATTAAATTAATAGGCAGCAGGTTTAAAACAAATAAAAGGAAGTTCTTCTTCACGCAGCACACAGTCAACTTGTGGAACTCTTTACCTGAGGAGGTTGTGAAGGCTAGGGCTATAACAGAGTTTAAAAGAGAACTGGATAAATTCATGGTGGTTAAGTCCATTAATGGCTATTAGCCAGGACGGGTAAGGAATGGTGTCCCTAGCCTCTGTCTGTCAGACGGTGGAGATGGATGGCAGGAGAGAGATAACTTGATCATTGCCTGTTAGGTTCACTCCCTCTGGGGTACCTGGCATTGGCCACTGTCGGTAGACAGGATACTGGGCTAGATGGACCTTTGGTCTGACCCGGTACGGCGAACAGCAGAGGCTAACAGAGGGAGTTTGCCTGGGAGCTGTCCGAGAGGAGGTACGCTAAGTGCTGCATTAGGGGGGCTGTGTTGGTGAGTATCTGAGTGTCTGCTGCTGGGACAGTTGGTCAGTTTGACCGTGTGCTTGATTGCTTGCTTGTTTGTTTGAAAAGTGTGAATTGGGAGTGCTTTGTTCCAGGTGGGCCTTGAGTGGGCCTGACTGGTATATAAGGGCAGTCAGCTGCGAACCAGCTGCGTGGCAAACAGCAGAGGCTAACAGAGGGAGTTTGCCTGGGAGTTCGCCTGGGGAGAACTCACTGAGGCTTTCATCTGCAGGTGTCTCTGAGTAGTTCCTGCAACAGTTGAGGAAGCTCTTAAGAGGACAGTGATATGGAAGGTGAGTGATCAGCTGTTGTAACCTGCACAGGTTGTGCCATGTTTGTCTTTCTTCCACAGGACAGAAGCGACTTTGTCTGTACAAAGTGCAAGCTGGTCTCCATATTGGAAGAGAAGGTTCGAGGGCTGGAGAAACGAGTATCGACTCTGCATTGCATAAGAGAAAACGAAGATTTCCTGGACAGACATCAGGAGATGCTTCTACGGCCACAATGTTCTGAAGATTCAGAGCAGGCGCAGCAGGGACAGAAGGATTGTGAAGAGGTTTGGCAGCATGTGACCTCCAGAAGGAGAAAGAGGAGTGTCCATGCACCACCAATGGAGATACAGGTGAGCAATCGTTTCCATGTTCTCTCTACAGGTACTAATGTGGAGAGTGGACTAGATGACCCATCTGAGGGAAGGGAGCAGAAGGAGACTCCACCGATTGGAAGGCAAAAGATGCACTATCGTAGGGATGGGGGTTCCATGACCACCACTCCCAAGAGGAGGAGGAGGAGGGTGGTAGTGGTCGGGGACTCCCTCCTCAGGGGGACTGAGTCATTTATCTGCCACCCCGAGCAGGAAAACCAAGAGGTCTGCTGTATGCCAGGAGCTAGGATACACGATGTGACGGAGAGACTGCCGAGACTCATCAAGCCCTCGGATCGCTACCCCTTCCTGCTTCTCCACGTGGGCACCAATGATACTGCCAAGAATGACCTTGAGCGGATCACTGCAGACTATGTGGCTCTGGGAAGAAGGATAAAGGAGTTGAGGCGCAAGTGGTGTTCTCGTCCATCCTCCCTGTGCAAGGAAAAGGCCTGGGTAGAGACCGTCGAATCGTGGAAGTCAACGAATGGCTACGCAGGTGGTGTCAGAGAGAAAGCTTTGGATTCTTCGACCATGGGATGGTGTTCCATGAAGGAGGAGTGCTAGACAGAGATGGGCTCCACCTAACGAAGAGAGGGAAGAGCATCTTCGCCAGCAGGCTGGCTAACCTAGTGAGGAGGGCTTTAACTAGGTTCTCTGGGGGAAGGAGACCAAAGCCCTGAGGTAAGTGGGGAAATGGGATCCTGGGAGGAAGCACAAGCAGGAGAGCGCAAGAGGGGAGGACTCCTGTCTCATGCTGAGAAAGAGGGACGATCGATGAGTTATCTTAAGTGCCTATACACAAATGCAAGAAGCTTGGGAAACAAGCAGGGAGAACTGGAAGTCCTGGCACAGTCAGGGAACTATGATGTGATTGGAATAACAGAGACTTGGTGGGATAACTCACATGACTGGAGTACTGTCATGGATGGATATAAACTGTTCAGGAAGGACAGGCAGGGCAGAAAAGGTGGGGGAGTTGCGTTGTACGTAAGAGAGGAGTATGACTGCTCAGAGCTCCGGTATGAAACTGCAGAAAAACCAGAGAGTCTCTGGATAAAGTTGAGAAGTGTGAGCAACAAGGGTGATGTCGTGGTTGGAGTCTGCTATAGACCACCAGACCAGGGGGATGAGGTGGACGAGGCTTTCTTCTGGCAACTAGCAGAAGTTGCTAGATCACAAGCCCTGGTTCTCATGGGAGACTTTAATCACCCTGATATCTGCTGGGAGAGCAATACAGCAGTGCACAGACAATCCAGGAAGTGTAGGGGACAATTTCCTGGTGCAAGTGCTGGAGGAACCAACTAGGGGCAGAGCTTTTCTTGATCTGCTGCTCACAAACAGGGAAGAATTAGTAGGGGAAGCAAAAGTGGATGGGAACCTGGGAGGCAGTGACCATGAGATGGTCGAGTTCAGGATCCTGACACAAGGAAGAAAGGAGAGCAGCAGAATACGGACCCTGGACTTCAGAAAAGCAGACTTTGACTCCCTCAGGGAACAGATGGGCTGGATCCCCTGGGAGAATAACATGAAGAGCAAAGGGGTCCAGGAGAGCTGGCTGTATTTTAAAGAATCCTTATTGCGGTTGCAGGAACAAACCATCCTGAAGTGTAGAAAGAATAGTAAATATGGCAGGCGACCAGCTTGGCTAAACAGAGAAATCCTTGCTGATCTTAAACGCAGAAAAGAAGCTTACAAGAAGTGGAAGATTGGACAAATGACCAGGGAGGAGTATAAAAATATTGATCAGGCATGCAGGAGTGAAATCAGGAAGGCCAAATCACACTTGGAGTTACAGCTAGCAAGAGATGTTAAGAGCAACAAGAAGGGTTTCTTCAGGTATGTTAGCAACAAGAAGAAAGTCAAGGCAAGTGTGGGCCCCTTACTGAATGAGGGAGGCAACCTAGTGACCGAGGATGTGGAAAAAGCGAATGTACTCAGTGCTTTTTTTGCCTCTGTCTTCACGATCAAGGTCAGCTCCCAGACTGCTGCACTGGGCAGCACAATATGGGGAGAAGGTGACCAGCCCTCTGTGGAGAAAGAAGTGGTTCGGGACTATTTAGAAAAACTGGACGTACACAAGTCCATGGGGCCGGATGCGCTGCATCCGAGGGTGCTAAAGGAGTTGGCGGATGAGATTGCAGAGCCATTAGCCATTATTTTTGAAAACTCATGGCGATCGGGGGAGGTCCCAGATGACTGGAAAAAGGCTAACGTAGTGCCCATATTTAAAAAAGGGAAGGAGGAGGATCTGGGGAACTACAGGCCAGTCAGCCTCACCTCAGTCCCTGGAAAAATCATGGAGCAGGTCCTCAGGGAATCAATTATGAAACGCTTAAAGGAGAGGAAAGTGATCAGGAACAGTCAGCATGGATTCACCAAGGGGAAGTCATGCCTGACTAACCTAATTGCCTACTATGATGAGATAACTGGCTCTGTGGATGAGGGGAAAGCAGTGGATGTGTTATTCCTTGATTTTAGCAAAGCTTTTGATACAGTCTCCCACAGTATTCTTGCTGCCAAGTTAAAGAAGTATGGGCTGGATGAATGGACTGTAAGGTGGATAGAAAGCTGGCTAGATCGTCGGGCTCAATGGGTAGTGATCAATGGCTCCATGTCTAGTTGGCAGCCGGTTTCAAGCGGAGTGCCCCAAGGGTCGGTCCTGGGGCCGGTTTTGTTTAATATCTTTATTAATGATCTGGAGGATGGTGTGGTCTGCACTCTCAGCAAGTTTGCAGATGACACTAAACTAGGAGGCGTGGTAGATACACTAGAGGGCAGGGATCGTATACAGAGGGACCTAGACAAATTAGAGGATTGGGCCAAAAAAAAAACCTGATGAGGTTCAACAAGGACAAGTGCAGAGTCCTGCACTTAGGACGGAAGAATCCCATGCACTGCTACAGACTAGGGACCGAATGGCTAGGTAGCAGTTCTGCAGAAAAGGACCTTGGGGTCACAGTGGACGAGAAGCTGGATATGAGTCAACAGTGTGCTCTTGTTGCCAAGAAGGCTAACGGCATTTTGGGCTGTATAAGTGGGGGCATTGCCAGCAGATCGAGGAACGTGATCGTTCCCCTTTATTCGACATTGGTGAGGCCTCATCTGGAATACTGTGTCCAGTTTTGGGCCCCACACTACAAGAAGGATGTGGAAAAATTGGAAAGAGTCCAGCGGAGGGCAACAAAAATGATTAGGGGTTTGGAGCACATGACTTATGAGGAGAGGCTGAGGGAACTGGGATTGTTTAGTCTGCAGAAGAGAAGAATGAGGGGGGATTTGATAGCAGCCTTCAACTACCTGAAAGGGGGTTCCAAAGAGGATGGAGCTCGGCTGTTCTCAGTGGTAGCAGATGACAGAACAAGGAGCAATGGTGTCAAGTTGCAGTGGGGGAGGTCCAGGTTGGATATTAGGAAACACTATTTCACTAGGAGGGTGGTGAAGCACTGGAATGCGTTACCTAGGGAGGTGGTGGAGTCTCCTTCCTTGGAGGTTTTTAAGGCCCGGCTTGACAAAGCCCTGGCTGGGATGATTTAGTTGGGAATTGGTCCTGCTTTGAGCAGGGGGTTGGACCAGATGACCTCTTGAGGTCCCTTCCAACCCTGATATTCTATGATTCTTATGTTCTTATGTCAAGGAAAACCTACATTTTATTGTGAACATTTCTTTTATCGAAAGTCCATTTTTCACTGAAAATACCTTTCAATTAAAAATAAAAATGTTGTCTAGCTCTAGCTAAATTTCCATTTTACAAAAGGCTCAAGTGGACGGTCAGCTTATGCCCCTTGAATTCAGTTCTCATCTGCCGTCTATAGAGGTGTTCCTTGTACATCCAGAGGACTGCAGTCTGTATGCAAAACACCTTATGGGAAATGGCCCCTTAATTAACTTTCTTTTGACCAAGAAGTCCCAAAGTAGTACTCTCCAGAGACCTGTAAAAAGAAAACGAGGAGGAAAGCAATTTTTAGGGCTGTCTGGAAAACATTTCCAGTTTGTGAAAAATTGTGAATATTCAACATTTGTTTTTGTTCTGATTTTTTTTTAAATGATATGGGAAAGAGAAAAGGAGTGAGGGGAGGGGAAGAGAGAGACAGACACATCCCAGAAAAGCCATTAGGCCACTCACTTGCCTGATTCAGATCAGGGATTTGCACCCAGTTTTCCCACACCCTAAGTGAATACTCTAACCTCTAGCAAGGGGTTTTCTCTCACCCTCATAAGACATAAGACATGTTGTTGAATGGACATAAGAAATGTGGTTGAATACATGTTGTTTCAATACAACTTTATTTTCAAATGCAAAATCAAAAACAGAAAAATTCCACCACACCCCGCAAAAAATTTCAGCTATTTTACCTCTTTGGGCTGGTCTTCAGGAAATTCTCAGATAGAACATGCCATGCAACTTTTCCTCAAAGCATTCTAAGATCTAGTGGTCTACCTAAAAACAAATTTATGAAGAGAGAAAACCGAGAATAAAACAAAAGTAAAAGGATGAAATTCTGGTCACATTGAAGTCAATGGGAACTTTTCATTGACTTCAATGAGGCAGGATTTCACCCAAGGTCTTCATCATGTGTCTAGTCTTAAATGCTGCAGAAGCTACCCTAGCAAGCAGGGTCCATCTTTTTGTTGCATATGTAAACAGTGCTAAGCACAAGGAGGACCTAGTTCTTGACTGGTGCCTGTATGTGATATCACATTACAAACACTGCTACTAATATTAATGGATAGATAAAATCTGTGTTTTTAGAAGAAATAAGCAGTATTTTACATTTCTCAAGCATGCATCCTCAATTTTTCCTTTTGACCCTGTATTCTGTGGCTAACTTTATTATGAGCTCTCCTCCCACTCAGGAGTTCTCTATATTAGGTACCTGTGGAACCTTTGGAAAATGGTTGTTGAATGGCCATGCCCGGGTGTTCAAACTGGACAACTTTTAATCTTCAGCAGATTTGGCGGAAGCAAAGGAGTAAATATCTGAATTTGAAACTAGGCAGGCACTTTGCTATGTTAATGTTGGCCAAAATGAAATTAGATTTAGGTAGATGACCTAGCTTTTCTAAATGGCAGCTCAACCAGCATGCAGGCAACGACTGAAAGATTGTCCAGAATCATAAGAAATGTAAGTAGTTATGGAAAAATACAAATACAATGAACACCAGCAACTCCCAGATCAAGCATTACATGGAAGGCAAAGGTATAAAAGAGGAGAGTCAATTTACATGGCTTGCATGCTATTGCCAAGGTAAAGTGGATGTCCAGAAGGAAATAATGTCATAGGTTGGCAAATTGGCATATGCATTCATCAGCTTAAGCTTTGGTCATAGAAAATTTACAGTTTAAAGACCCAACTATGAATCTTGAACTCAAATATTATTTCCACTTCAAGATATAGATATTAGATCTGGAAATCCACCAATGGTACAGAGAGACATCTAAATACCTTTGAAAGCAAATGTCTTGGGAAAATATTAAGTACTAAATGAAATGAATTTATAACCAATGCCAAAATTTGTTAGAAAGTTCAACTCCTTATCTCCAAAGCTATCCAGAAAAGATGATGAAAATAGTTGGGTCATATGTTAAGGGTAAAGCCAGAGCATCTGCCGTGACAGGTGCCAATGGTGGGCAGCTGGAGGGGCATGTACAAGTGGCCAACTGAAAGAATCCCTCTGAACAATGTTTAGAGAGGGAAAACATAAGATTTAACATACAGGAGGTGGAAAAACAGCCCAAGATAGGCAAGGATGGTGGAGATTTGTTCATACCTTAAGCAATATTTGACAACGAGGGAAGGCTTCTGTCCTAACTATAAAGGGAAGGGTAACAGCTGTCCTGTGTACAGTACTATAAAATCCCTCCTGGCCAGAGACTCCAAAATCCTTTTCCCTGTAAAGGGTTAGGAAGCTCAGGTAACCTGGCTGGCATCTGACCCAAAGGACCAATAAGGGGACAAGATACTTTCAAATCTTGGTGGGGGGGGAGGCTTTTGTTTGTGCTCTTTGTTTTGGGTTGTTCGTTCGCTCTAGGGACTGAGAGGGACCAGACATCAATCCAGGTTCTCCACATCTTTCTAAACAAGTCTCTCCTATTTCCAACTTGTAAGTAAATAGCCAGGCAAGGCGTGTTAGTTTTCCTTTGTTTTCTCAACTTGTAAATGTACCTTTTACTAGAGTGTTTATCTTTGTTTGCTGTACTTTGAACCTAAGACTAGAGGGGAGTCCTCTGAGCTCTTTAAGTTTGATTACCCTGTAAGGTTAATTTCCATACTGATTTTACAGAGAGGATTTTTACCTTTTTCTTTAATTAAAAGCCTTCTTTTTAAGAACCTGATTGATTTTTCCTTGTTTTAGATCCAAGGGGGTTGGATCTGTATTCACCAGGAGTTGGTGGGAGGAAGGAGGGGGAATGGTTAAATTTGTCCTTGTTTTAAGATCCAAGGGGTTTGGATCTGTATTCACCAGGAGTTGGTGGGAGGAAGGAGGGGGAATGGTTAAATTTGTCCTTGTTTTAAGATCCAAGGGGTTTGGATCTGTATTCACCAGGGAATTGGTGAAAGGTTTCTCAAGGCTTCCCAGGGAGGGAATCCATTGGGAATGGTGGCAGCAGACCAGAGCTAAGCTGGTAGTTAAGCTTAGAAGTTTTCATGCAGGCCCCTACATTTGTACCCTAAAGTTCAAAGTGGGGATACAGCCCTGACAGCTTCAAGTTCAGAAGATGATATTAACCTTTAATAATTAATCTCATGTAAGATGTTCAAAATAGATGACACAAATTAAGTTCTAAGGCCAAGATTTTCAAAAGCAGACATCTAAAATCAGGATCCTATATAAAGACTTGATTTTCAAAAATGCTGAGCACCAGCAAGAGCAATTGACTTCAGTAGGAACTGATAGATGCTCAGCACATTTGAAAAATCAAGCTACTTATTTAGGTGCTTAAAAATGGACTTATGAGCCAACCTCCCACCCCCTTTTTTTAAAAAAAAATTTGGCCCTCCATTTTTCTACTAATATATTATTTTGCAGTTAATGGAATTTCTTACCTAAGGAAATATAGCAGGACTAGACAATCAGAATCTGTCATACAGGTTCTTTAATAGCAGGATCTAAATGAAGCAGAAACTCTTTATTAGAGATATAGTTTGCTCATATCAAATCTACCTTTAAGAACAAATTGTCCATAAGATAGAAGAATGACTTTCACATAATCCGAAGATAATGTCAAGTGCATTCATTTATACTGAATATATGGCTAGAAAATGTATAGATAAGTTCCTGAAGCTTCTACCTGCTGGGGTATTTGCCAACTTGATCCTCTAGTTCCAGAGGGCTCAGTGAAAAAATGCATTACAAAATGTAAGTTCTTCCTTGATAGTCAATACTCTCAACTGTTAATTATGGTAACACACATGAAATCTCTAAGAAAAAGAAGCAGCCATGTCATTCGAAGAGGGGCAGAATACTGTTGTGAATTAAGCCTTACAGGTCAGCGCTCACTCTATGCTTTTTCTTTTAGTCTCCATTATAAATATTATAATTGGAGGCAGACTGCAATTATGGTTTTTTTTAAACTTTCAGAAGAAATAAACTATTTAAATTCTTTCATTTGATAAATTAAGAAAAGACTAATTATTCATAGCACTTTGTACTTAAATTGCCATCTGTGTAATTATCTCCAAGAAGCAGAAAATTGCAGAATGTTGTATAATAAATAAAGGTGCACAGTTTCAAGCTGTGGGTTAAAAGCAGTCTATAATAAATTATCATTTGCTGGTTTCCTGTAATATTAAATAAAGTTACGATATAATCTCATAAGTATAAGAGCCACATTCAAATGATTAATGCATGGAGAAAACACAGCAGGTCTCCTCTGAACAATTTCACTACCACTAAAATAAAAGCCCTGTTAAATTTCTAAATGATACATTTTTTTCATCTCAGATTTTATAGAACAGATCCTGATCTCAGTTTTGCTGATATAAATCCAGAGTTATTCCACTTCAGATAGTGAGTAACTCCAGATTTACTCTAATGACACCTGGGATTAGACTCTGCCCATACATTTATTGTCTACAACAAATTTTCCGTTTCAAAGGTTGTAATAGCCATGCTTTAGGATGTGAAGATAATTTAGGGCCCAATCTCACAAATTTATATCTCTAACTTTACTCACTGGGGGTCCAGTTGAAATCAATGCAGAAATGGAACGTACTTATCTGTCTCCATGCCAATGCAGAATCATTTCCTATATTTTCTAATCTATTATCCAGTCTACTGTTTTAATATATTAAGTGATGGGGCATCCACTAGTCCCTTAGGAAACAGCCCCACAGCCTAACGTAGGTCTCATAACATACAAGTTTTACCTGATAGTCAACCCAACTGTTCGTTTTTCTTAATTTTATTCCATTTATTCCTAGTTCTTCTACTACCCTAAATAATTCCACTCCCTCCTTGGCACTTACAATTTACAAATATTCACTGTCCATCATTAAGTCACCAGGCTATTCATGTCGGCTCATAAATCAATCCATCCAACTCGGAGCAGTTTTGGAGCTGTTTTCTGAGTTCCTGACAGTTTGCCAATATCAGATAACAATAAGGTACCCAGAAGTGAATGCAGTAATCCAGGTATAGTTGCAATAGAGCTGTGTGGAGAGGAACCGTTACACCTCCTTGCTCCATGACTGTGCAGCCTGAAATAGCATTGACTTTCTTGGTGATATATCATTTTGCAAATGCGTGTCTACAGAGTTGCCAAGTGTTGCAATTTTATCACAAATATCACAATTTTAAAGGGGTTTTGTTGATTTTGTTGTTTTTTCCTCTTTAATTATTAAGAATATTAGGGGCGCTCTCATTATTTTGACCAAAATAAAGATTGCTACCAGGTGCCTGTCTTCCCAATGCAACAAACCACAGGCTGCCCTCAGCGAACATTCTTGGGGGAGAGTGAGTGAAGAAGCATGTAGGGGCAAGGGATTATGAAAAGAGCAGGATGGGGGAATACAGAGAAAGAAAGCGAGATAATGAGACGAATAAGATGATGTAGGGAGTGGGAAAATGTGCTGGGTCACAGAGACATACAGGGCAGGATACTTGACAAGACAGGATGGAGACTGAGAAGGAGGGAGGTACACATCGCTGAATATGTGGGTAGAAGCTGGGAAAATGTGGAGTGAGGCAGGAGGGTGACAGGGAAGAGAGATGAAGAGGGATGGAATCTTTTGCTTTCCCATCCCAGAAGACAGGCAGAGGGTAAGTGGAGTACCCTTGTAAGCTGCCACAGAGTGAAGGTCTGCTTTGTGTGTGATTTTTAAGATTTGAATTTTCAATCTGAAATGATTACACACAAATTGGCGGTGGAGACTAGGGGGATCAGATAGCAAGTGTGAAAAATTGGGATGGGGGTGAGGGGGGGTAATAAGAACCTATATAAGAAAAAGGCCCAAAAATTAGGACTGTCCCTATAAAATCGAGACAACTGGTCACCCTAGTGGAGACGCTCTTTACAGTTTAAAAGGGAAGAAGCTGAAAAATAGCAAGTTTGTTTGCTTGGCATAAAAATCATTTAATAATGTCACCATTATTGGGTCAGATTGGTGAGTTTAGAACTCTTAAGGTTTGTAATAAGATTGAGTCACCATTACCCCTCTTGTAGGTCTTTCAGCATCAATGCTTTTCAAGTTTTTCCCTCCCATTTAGCCTTTTTATTTTCCATTATTTTTCTCTTATATAATCTTGCATTTTTCAATCAAAATATCACTTTATTGTCTATCTATAATTCTAAGCTTTCTACACCCTCCTGAACTATTTCTTGGTCCTCAGAGGTGGTCAAAACTTTTCCTAAAAAAATGTCATCTACAGATTGAGTGAGGCTGTATCTCTTCCATATCATTATTGAAGATGTTGAATCAGAATGGATTTAACACCAATTCCTGGCTTTCTCCACTAGTTGCCATATTGATGTTTATCAGCATCTCTTTGTCATGGTCTGTCAGCCTCATTTCTGTCCACTTGTCAGTATTCTAGCCTGTCAGGTCATAGAAATATCACATGACTCAAGATTTCCCCCCGCCCCACAAAGATGAAACTCCTCTATTCTGACAAAAACAACTAAAAAATGCATCTGTGATGGGGCTTAAGTCCCATCCCTGGCAAGGCAAGGGATAACACCCAGTTAGTCATGCTCCACACCTGGAATTGTGGATTCCTAAGGCAAGAAATGAAGTTTTTAGGGATCTATTGTGCCTTTCAAATGTAGAGCTAGCTGTAACAGGGTGGCCTGCCTCTTTAAGGGCTATAGACCAGCCACCTGCATTTGATCATCACACTATCTGGGAAGGAGTCATGTGATGCCTATGAAGGGCTGAGAGTTGCCAGTGTTTCATTTGCAAAGGGTGAAGCTGATGCAGGTGAAATTGAACAAGTGAAATTTTGTCAAACCCTGTGCACTGCTCTGTCCCTATGGATGAGCTGCTTCCAATCGAAATCCCCACATTCTGCTGTTTTCCTGTGTCCCCAGGGTGACCAGACCTCCAGGGAACTTGGGCACTCTGATTCCAGTTCCACTGGCTGATGTGGTGAAAGAATATGAACACAGCTGTTAACAAGCCTCCCACCTCTCAGATGACTTCCCTAACCCTAGACCAGGGGTCTCAAACTCAGTTTGCCTAGGGCCAGTGCCAGTCCTCAAATCCTCCCAGTGGGCCAATAACGTCACTGAAGATGTTGTTCAGAAAAGAAAAAGGTTTATATTGTATTTTTTATTTCTAATTTTTTAGAAATAATAAAGCTGTCATACAACTTTATACAATTCTTTGCCTGCCAGAAAGTTTTTAGTGTTTGCCAGACACCTGGCAATGCTTCAGTTCATTGATGTTTGACCTCAGTGATTGAGCAGTTGAAGCCGTCAGGATTGCAGCAAGGTGTGCATCAGATAGTTGTGTTTGTTATTTTGACTTGTTTATATTCATTGTGAAAAAAAATGTGATGCTGCCTCCATGGCTGACTCTGCCCGGCAACTAATGATGGTATCTCTGTCCCTCTCCCACAGCCAATGGGAGCTGTGGGGGTCAGCGCCTGCAGCAGACAGAGCCGGCAGTGGGGAGGTTCTCAGGCCGCAGATTGCCCACGGGCCGGGACTTTGAGACCGTGCACTAGTCTGTGGCTTATTCTGCTGGGGATGGGGTTCAGTCTCTCTTGTTGAAGCTATTCTACTGTATATAAATAGAGGGCGGCGGGGTGTGTGTGTGTGTGTCACACACACGCCTGGTCATTAGGGCACTCACCTGACAGATGGGAAACCCAAGTTCAAATCCCTTCTCCACATCAGAGAGGAATTGAATCTTTTTCTTCCATATCCCAGATGAGGCCCTAATTACTGGCATAAAGGTAATCAAGGCAAGGGAGGCCTTTGCTGCCAGCCCTTCCCCCAGATGTTGTGTTTAAGTTTGCACTCTCCACCTTTCTTCAAATATCTGAGGGACCTAACACCGGGAGCAGGTTCACAGATGTGAATCAGAAGTAGAGATGGGTGTCTGCCTCCCACCAGGCTTAGGCCAAACCCTTCTCTTCAGGATCTTCTATTGCCTCACCTAATTGGCAATATTCTGCGCATGCTGGCTTTTGTGAAACCCTTTCTTAGGTGACCTATTTCCCCATGCATTGTGTAAGGACCCTAGGTGCCTAACTTAGGGCTGTGGATTCCACTGAGTGGCAAGGTAAATAAATGTTAGAAGTTATGATACTTAAATCCCTTTGTGTATTTTAAAGGTATTTAGACACCTAACTCTGATTACAATGGGAGTGTCAGAGCTAATACCTTTAAAAGTCTGACATTTTCTGTAGTACAAGAGGGAAGCACTCAAGCATGGAGATCCCATTAATTTCAGTTAGAATTCTGTGGCAGAGTTCTAGTAGGATAAAACAACTACTGGATGAAAAGAAAGCAATAGATGTAATAGAATGGATTTCAGTAAAGCATTCGATACAGTTTCTCCTGAAATCTTATTCTTAAAAGTTATTTAAATTGGATTGGACAATTCTGAATTAAGATGACCCTGCTGAAGCACTGACCTCCTACCAACAGATAGATTTTAACACTACAGTTACCATTGTACAAAACAGATGTCAGTATTTTAAAAAAAGGAAAGATGGTGGGGCAGTGCTCACTCACCTTTGGACCACCCGCCTTGCATCACTGCAGAGATGTTGCCTCTATCTTTGGCTCCAGCATGTCCTGCAGGCTGCCTTCATCTAGCCCTAGATCTGTGGCTCAGCCCTCTGACCAAATCACTGAAGTTCAGACACCTTCCAGGGTATCATAAATAAGTCCAAACAAAACTGGATAATTCTGCACTCTTGGGCTACTGAAGTAGTCTTTTCTCTGTTTACAAACCATATCTCAGGGCTCACTCCCACAGGAGCCTACTCTGCTCCCTGCAGGTTCCCTCCACAGAAGTGTCCTGCCTTCTCCACAGTCTCTCCCTACATCTTGCTCCCTTTTTCCCCTACAGTCAATCACAGGGACCAATCCTGTCCCTGTGGCCTTCCTTACTCTGCTTACCCAAGGCCTTTCCCAGCATGAGCAAGAATTCCTCATCACTCATTTCCTAGATCTTTTCTCCATCCCTGAGTGCCCTCAGACTTCTTATAAGGCCCAGCTCCATCTCTTCTGGCCAGAAGGCAAGGAGTGAAGCTTTATTTAAGAATATTCATTAGTTATTGTGCCAAATTCTTCTGAGTCTAAGTGTAACCTCACTGACTTCACCCATACAACTGAGAGACTTATCTAACATAAAAGTCTTTCTGCACTGCATGTGCCTAGTATCACTATTTTCTCTGAGTTACTAAAACCCAATTCTCCCTACTCGGAGTCTCTCCTACAAGTTGTTGAACACCAACTTTAATTTAAATCCCTAGCAGTAAAACATTGCTAAGTAAAAAAAACATACTTTTCTTGGTTGCTGAGTAACAGTACTTTATATGCAATTGAATTAAACTTTTACAGACCAGGCTGTGGCCCAGCTAAAATGTCATGCATTTTTTGGGCACCCATACATGTAAGGGGCCAAAATCTGTTCTTGTTTACATCAGGGCAATTTCACTGACTACAATTTGGTGGTGAGGTGTAAATTAAATCAGAATTTGACCCAATGTCATGCTTGTCACAGACTTACGGCTACTATCTGAATCACTCAGTTATTTGTATCAGAAAAGAATCCACATTTTTGTTGCTTTATTGTGAACAGACATTATCCTCTACTGTACCTCACATTTTAAAGCATACTGTTCTTTCCTTTTGACAAAATACTAGTTTAACTAGTCTCCAGGAGTGCTCCCTGTTTGCGGTTATCACTCTTTTTGTGGATTACACATCTCTAGATAGTGGACTTCCGTGGAACTTTGATAAAGTATCTGAAAGACTAAAATCACTAATAGTCATGGAAATGTACAAAACAATTTACACTTACAATTACATTTGACATTTTAAAGGCTGCCAAAAAATTACGTTGGAAAACTCTCACCCCCTTGTATTGCAACCCACTTCGATTTCCTCAGATAGGTATACAGTTAGTTTCCCCAGTCCAACTTATTATCTACTTTTAACAGCTGCATTACTTCCATCATCAGAGAGTTACAGACCTGCACTTATTTAGGATATAAGTGCAGGTCTGTACCTCTCTGATGATGGAAGTAATGCAGCTGTTAAAAATAGATAAGTTGGACTGGGGAAACTAATGTGGGTAATTAAGATGCTATCTGCATCTTTTACCAAATCCTTTTTTAAATCTCCACTTCCAACTTTTTTCCAGGAGCTGGGAGGAATAAGTAAGTGGTCCAGAAATCTTGTTTGATTTACTGATTTCAAAAACTTTTTGTTTGTTTGTTTGTTTGTTTATACCTTGCACTTTCTGCGTCTGTCTGAAGTTCAGGAATTTGAAATATTGTAAGAGGCTAGAATCATGTCCTTTCCTCCCCAACCAGAAACAAGAAGCATCAGAAACCACATGAGAGCCCTATAATTTTGCTTATGAGACTTTCAGCACTATTTTGATGAATCAGGAAGGTCAGATTGCGTTGAGAAGTCTGGAGAGATATATAGATTTTGTGGTTCTTAGCTGAACTAAACCTCTGAATCTCTGGAGTTTGTCAACACTACTTTAAGATGCTTATAAATATCTAGCCAATTTGTTTATACACAACAAGGATTTTCACTTTCATTTAAATAATGAGACAAAAAAATGTAAACACTTCCAAATGTCTCTAATTGTCTTGTTCACGAATATTGGGATGTGGTGGAACTCTTTCTTCTGTTATTGTTTCATCAAGCATATTTTAGAATTTGTAGATATACTACAAAGCAATTGTCCTCTATGATTTTTCTGGCTAGCATCATCAGTGGAGGAAAAACATAACTGAATAATGTTTAAGGAGATAGTATTGCAGTTTCTTAACATCCAGTGAACCTCAAAGTGAAACATGTAAAACACTTTTTCATACGAATTCTAAAATTAAAGAGAAGTGGATTCTCACCAGACAGTTGTAAATGTAACAGTTCATTGCTTGACATTAAACATTTGTTTTCCATATAGAGAGGAAAGATAGTTGGAAAAAACAACATCCAACCCTTTTCAGTGGAAATGCTCTTCTAGGGGGTAATGAACTAGAAACCAGTCACTTCAGATAAAATAAGAACTGACCCAAACCTTGACCCAGAACTAAAACTTCTACAAAGCAAGGAAGTTTGGTTAAATTTGGTAATATTTTCACTCTTGTTGCAGTGTCTGCTTAACAGGAATTGCCAAAAGAGAATGAGGGAGGTAATATCCTAGCGTGGCTGAAACCAAGACATACTTGAACTATAATAAAACACTCTGACTTCTTACATTTTCAGTGTAATTTCTCAACAAAAAGAGGTTCAGGGATAAGATTAGACAAGCTTATACAAACTAAAATTTAATCCTTTGAGTTTTGCCCATTCTAAGTAAAATGATGAATCCCCAGAAGGTTATAATTTTCAGCCTTCACTCTTCAAAATGTGTCTCTTATATTTTGCTCTGCCGGAGCAAACACCTCTTCAGTGTGTTTAATTTTCTTTCTAACCCTTTTCTCTGCCTCTCCTTGTCTTTTTGTGGCCCTTCTTCTCTTTACTCACTACTTAATTTCTATTAGGCTACTCTTTTGGTGGACTGGATCTAAAGCCCACTGAATTAAGTAAGAGAGAGAGAGAGAGAGAGAGAGAGTGTGTGTTAAGGGGTGCTTGCTTAGATCTTTTCTTTTGGGTTTGATTGTTTGTTTTGTTATAATATATTTATAGATTTGTACTAGAGTATTTTTGGCCATAACACAAGGGGTCTACAGGCTACATCCTGTATGTTGAGCTAAAGCAAGTTAGCATACATATGTTCAGGATCTTTAGCCTAGATAAGTGATGATGAATTAAAGCAAATTAGACCTTTGGCATAAATAGATGGCTACCTAAATTCATGCCCTCTTTAAACTTAACAGGTACACCACAAAGAACATGGAAATAACTGGTTAGGCAGGAAATAACAGATGTGAGAATGAGCTAATGGGCATTAATACATATGAACATGCCAGCCTATAGAGTAAGCATACCCTGATATTTTGTGGGTGAGGAACTTAAGTTTGGGACATGGGAAGTGGGCACATAGTGCTCAGGGTTGATAAAATGGGCAACACACCATGTTAACTAGTTAGTTAGTTAAAGTCAGGCAATAAGTTAGCTCTAGCTTCTCCTAAATTCTGCATCTCCCACTTGAGAATTGAGGAACCTGAACCATAGGACTCTTTTGGCATGGCAGAGGCAAGGCTGGTTCTTTGTCTCTTACTACCAGATTATCAAGGAAGGGTTTGAATGTATTAACCTAGAAAGCTAATACCACATGTACCTCTAGAACAATGTTATTGCCTTTAAATTATGATTGATTAATTTTCCATTTGATTATTATTCAATTTATCTCAATAAAAGTCTTTAAGGATGTATTTTGTTTTCATTGTGAGTGTCCTGATCATACATCCCGAGGGTCCTTGCAAAACTCTGTGTAGCCTCATTCCGGGACAAAAATCTTATCTTCTGATCAGATTAATTGGAGAGCATATGACCCATATCAATATTATTAATCCACTATAATGAGGCAACCGAGGAGTGGTTCAATAGCCTTTGGCTCACAGTCTTGATCCCTGCAAACAGTTTTGGGCCTTCATATTTTAATTTGGATACTGATGTTCATTATCAGTTATTTTACCATGTCAACACTCAGTACTGACCACTGCAAAGTACTTCTTGGCAAAATCAGCAGGCCTCTGAAATGATTTTGGCTTGGTCTAATGCATTTTAATTGCATGCGAGCCGGAGGATAATTCTGAAAAGCCACTTTTTTGTGCTGGGAGAACGAACCAGGCCCATGTATGATTTGGGTTAGAATTTAATTAAATCCATTCTCCCATCTGGTGGGATGCACTCGGGTTATCCGGAACACTTCATCCTGTTCTGGGAGAACACTTTAGCCAGTTCTCTGGAATCCAAAAAGTCAGTTTGAATCCAGACTCATCACTGAGGTTTTTTTTAACTGACATTTCATAAAGCCACACCTCAGGTGATCAGGCTCAGATGTACGGGAGTGGGTTAGAATCATAGAATCATAGACTTTAAGGTCAGAAGGGACCATTATGTTCATCTAGTCTGACCTCCTGCACAATGCAGGCCACAGAATCTTACCCACCCACTCCTGTATCAAACCTGTGTCTGAGCCATTGAAGTCCTCAAATCATGGTTTAAAGACTTCAAGGTGCAGAGAATCTTCCAGCAAGTGACCCGTGCCCCACGTTGCAGAGGAAGTCGAAAAAACCCCAGGCCTTCTGCCAATCTGCCCTGGAGGAAAATTCCTTCCCGACCTCAAATATGGCGACCAGCTAAACCCTGAGCATGTGGGCAAGACTCACCAGCCAGACACCCAGGAAAGAATTCTCTGTAGTAACTCAGATCCCACCCTATCTAGTGTCCCATCACAAACCATTGGGCATATTTACCGCTAATAGTCAAACACCAATTAATTGCCAAAATTAGGCTATCCCATCATACCATCCCCTCCATAAACTTATCAAGCTTAGTCTTAAAGCCAGATATGTCTTTTGCCCCCATTGCTCCCCTTGGAAAGCTGTTCCAGAAATTCCCTCCTCTGATGGTTAGAAACCTTCATCTAATTTCAAATCTAAACTTCCTGATAGCCAGTTTATATCCATTTGTTCCAATTGTGTCCACATTGGTACTGAGCTTAAATAATTCCTCTCCTCCCTGGTATTTATTCCCCTGATATATTTAGAGAGAGCAATCATATCTCCCTTCAGCCTTCTCTTGGTTAGGCTAAACAAGCCAAGCTCTTTGAGTCTCCTTTCATAAGACAGGTTTTCCATTCCTCGGATCATCCTAGTAGCCCTTCTCTGAACCTGTTCCAGTTTGAATTCATCCTTCCTAAACATGGGAGACCAGAACTGCACCCAGTATTCCAGATGAGGTCTCACCAGTGCCTTGTATAACGGTACTAACACCTCCTTATCTCTACTGGAAATACCTCGCGTGATGCATCCCGAGACCACATTAGCTTTTTTCACAGCCATATCACATTGGCGGCTCATAGTCATCCTGTGATCAACCAATACTCTCAGGTCCTTCTCCTCCTCTGTTACTTCCAACTGATGCCTCCCTAGCTTATAACAATAGTTCTTGTTATTAATCCCTAAATGCATGACCTTGCACTGTTAACTATTAAATTTCATCCTATTACTATTACTCCAGTTTACAAGGTCACCCAGATCTTCCTGTAGGATATCCTGGTCCTTCTCTGTATTGGCAATACCTCCCAACTTTGTGTCATCTGCAAACTTTATTAGCACATTCCCCCTTTTTGTGCCAAGGTCAGTAATAAAAAAGATTAAATAAGATTGGTCCCAAAACCAATCCCTGAGGAACTCCACTAGTAACCTCCCTCCAGCCTGACAATTCACCTTTCAGTATGACCTGTTGTAGTCTCCCCTTTAACCAGTTCCTTATGCATCTTTCAATTTTCATATTGATTCCCATCTTTTCCAATTTAGCTAATAATTCCCCATGTGGAACCGTATCAAATGCCTTACTGAAATAGAGATAAATTAGATCCACTGCATTTCCTTTGTCTAAAAAAATCTGTTACCTTCTCAGAGGAGATGAGGTTGGTTTGGCATGATCTACCTTTTGTAAAACCATGTTGTATTTTGTCCCAATTACCATTAACCTCAATGTCTTTTAACTACTTTCTCCTTCAAAATTTTTTCCAAGACCTTGCATACTACAGATGTCAAACTGACAGGCCTGTAGTTGCTCAGATCATGTTATGTTAGCAATGTATGTAACTATGTTAGCAATTCTCCAGTCGTATGGTACAACCCCTGAGTTTACAGATTCATTAAAAATTCTTACTAATGGGTTTGCAATTTCATGTGCCAGTTCCTTTAATATTCTTGGATAAAGATTATCTGGGCCCCCTGATTTCGTCCCATTAAGCTGTTCGAGTTTGGCTTCTACCTCAGATGTGGTAATATCTACGTCCATATCCTCATTCCCATTTGGCATCCTACCATTATCCCTAACCTCCTCATTAGCCTCATTAAAGACTGAGGCAAAGTATTTGTTTAGATATTGGGCCATGCTTAGCTTATCCTTAACCTCCACTCCATCCTCAGTGTTTAGAGGTCCCACTTCTTCTTTCTTTGTTTTCTTCTTATTTATATGGCTATAGAACCTTTTACTATTGGTTTTAATTCGCTTTGCAAGGTCCAACTCTATATGGCTTTTGGCCTTTCTCACTTTATCCCTACATGTTCCGACCCCAATGAGGTAGCTTTCCTTGCTGATCACTCTCATCTTCCATTCCTTGTAGGCTTTCTGCTTTTTCTTAATCACTTCTCTGAGATGCTTGCTCATCCAGCTTGGTCTACAACTCCTGCCTATGAATTTTTTCCCCTTTTTTGGGATGCAGGCTTCTGATAGTTTCTGCAACTTTGACTTGGGGAATCTAAAGATGGAGGAAGCATGGAATTACTTCAGGTTCTTCAGTCCAATCCACTTCCCTAACTAATTTTCTTAATTCTTTAAAGTTAGCCCTTTTGAAATAAAAAACCCTAGTCACAGATCTATTTTTGTTTATCCTTCCATTTAGTTTAAACTGAATTAGCTCATGATCGCTTGAACCAAGGTTGTCCCCTACAACCATTTCTTCTATGAGGTCCTCACTACTCACCAAAACCAAATCTAAAATGGCATCCCTTCTTGTTGGTTCAGCAACTACTTGGTGAAGGAATCCATCAGCTATCACATCTAGGAAAATATGAGCCCTATTATTATTACTAGCACTTGTCCTCCACTCTATATCTGGAAAGTTAAATTCTCCCATGATCACACAATTCCCATTAGTATTTACTTCATTAAAAACATTAAAAAGGTCTCTATCCATATCAGATCCCAGCGATCTATAGCACACCCCAAGCACTATCTCAGGGGAGGTTCATAGATTCATAATTTTGTGAACCAATCCCCGTATAGATCATGAGCTATCCATGTGCTACAAAGTGTCCTAGTATGTGCAGCTGCAAGCTTATCACCTATTCTTCTTCTTACTGTTTATCTACTAGCTACATATTATTTACAAGGCCACTTGTGAATTCATGCTTTGTCCATTGTTAGCCTCTCTTACCTTTCACTGTTTATGCAAGGCCTACATTTCCATTTAAAAAAAAGGTTTATTACCCAAAAATACACACCCAGGACTACAGTGGTGGTTACTAATTGTACAACCATCAAAAACAAATATTATGTCTGAACTACAGGATCGAGACTTAGAATGGTGGTGTCCACCTCATTATTTTGTTCAGATATGACCTGGTTGATGGGCGTCAACTGTTCCAAAGTGTGTTCTGCCAATCCCTTGTTTTATTTCTTCTGTTCCCTAAACCAAACAAATTACAAAGGTTATTACTGGATATATCACATGCAGTAGCCTTGAACACATTATGTATTATTAAAATAACATTCCCTGGGTCCATACTGGAAGTGGTCCCCTCCAGCCACCACCCAACGCTTGCCATTCCCAGTATACATAGTTTTTAGACTTTACCATCTTCCCAGCATCTCAACTAAGCTGTGCAATGTGTAGACTGTTCCCTCAGAATGAACCCTCCTGTCGGCAACTCTGTAAGACATTGCACCTGCACATGTTAGCATCCCTCAAGTGCAAACAGCAATACAAGTTTGGGGCTTTCCAGACCTTGTCATGGTCTCATCCTTCTATATGTAACCCTTCTGCCCCTCTGAGTTGGCAGCAACAAGGGCCGGGTTTAGTATCTAGGGGTTCCGTTTCAATAACACAATTCAAAACCATCTTGAGCCTCCACCCAGTGACCTGGGACAATTACATACCACCCCCCGGCGCCTTTAGGAGGCAATACTTCCCCTCTCGCAAGCACGGAGTCCGAGTGTAGCAAAAGCCTTTTAATAAAGGAGGGAACCAATGCAGCATTATGTTGGGGAAACACCACAAACAGCATTCATAACACAAACCATGAGCAAAAGACCCACCTCCAAGTAAGTTTGGCAGTAACCTTTTCCCCTCAGGGTCTTAAGTCCAATCACTCCAAAGTCCAACAACCCCAAAGTCTCTGTCCCTGGTCAGTGCCGCCACAGAGTTCAAAAGTTTATCTGCAGAGTTTTACCCCCCCCAGCCTGGGCAGAAATGGGGGGGGCACACAGGATGTTAAGCGGGCACCTTACGTGGTCCGAGGCCAACTGCCCCACCTCTCCATGGAGTTCTGCTGCAGCCTTTACCACGAATGACTCCGCTCTACCAAGCGCGCCGCTCCGCTCCTCCAGCCGTCCCATGAACTGCTCCAGCTGCCCCCGCAAATGGCTCAGCTCCGCTCTGCGCCGCTCAACTCGCTGTTCCATGGGCCGCTCCAACCGTTCCACAAACTGCTCGGCTCTGCCAGCTGCTTAGCAATATTTCTTCAGGCTCCCCCACTGGTTAACACAGCACTCAGTGATCTCAGCTCAGCAATTTTAGCTCTTTTAGTGATTTCAGCTCTTAGTAAGGGAGCCCCAGTGCCGGTGCACCCCATTGGCCCAAAGTGAATTCAGCTCAGCAACTTCTAGTTAGACTCCTAATGGAAGCAAACTTAGCTCTGCTATTCAACAGTGGAGAGAGGGGATAATGCAATTGGTGTTCCAGGCCCCCAAAAGGGGCCCATACCATCAAGTACACATACCTGTCCCCAACCTCTCTCCATTCACTGCGTTTTGTAACCCATGCCCCTTGTCTAGCAAGTGCTACTTAGTTACTGGTGAGTCCCTCTGTCATACAACAGTCCCACTGGCCTTGATTCACAGAATCAGGGTTAGACTTTATTCTTCCTACCCCAATAACAGAGAAACTGGGGATCCCACACCAGCCAGAGTAATCACTTTCAGTTGTTGTTGTCCGAGGCTAGGCAGGTGGGTGTGCCTATGCAAACAAGATCAGCCCCTGAAGTTCTTTTCCACCCTTGCCATAATTCACCACCAGATGTCAGAGTAGAGCTTATCCTGACTCTGCTTACATATACCATATGGACTGCAGTGGTTTCCCATTTAACTCCATGTTAATTTCCTTGCCCTGAACCATCCTAGACTTGTGAATGTTTTCTAAATTTGCAATATCCTTGATCAGTTGAGAAACTTGATTGTGAAGTTTCAAGAATATGCCCTGTTGGGATACATCTGAATACTTGAATAGCTACTATTTATTACTTTCAATATAGTAGTACCTAAAGGTCCTTACCAAGATCCGACCCCTTTGTGCTATGCACTAAACACACAGATAGTAAGAGACAGTTCCTGCCACAATCTATTACTTTTAAACTCTGCACTCAGTTTTTGGTTTGAAGTCACCTGATGTGCAAACTCATGTGCTTAAGGATTAGTTTTTTTTCCTTGGTTTCATTATTTGTATTGTGAAAAAAAAAAACTTTTAATTTGCAAGTGTAATTAAAATAGTAAAATGAAAGGTAAAATGGTTGACTCTGATGAACAGTTTAGGCCAACAACTCTTACTAGAGAGTTACACGTACTCTAATTTTTTACACCTTAATAATCATAGGACACTTACCATGTTTGCCACTAAGTGAATCTTATGTGAGCACAAGCCTAAAACTCCTGTGTGGCTCATAGCTGTGCTTTTGCTAGGATGACAGGCAGCTATTGAGCTTTATTGATTTTTTTTTAAATGTTTACAGCAATCTTTATGCACTGAAGTACTGAAGCCAGTGTGTGCTAAGGGCCTTCAACATATGAAGAGTGCTAGGGGCTAGTTCACTCATCTCTTCTCTTCAGCTCTTTGGCTTATTCCCAGGAGCTCTCCTCCTTGGACTCCTCCTCTCAATTCTAATGGATCCTTCTATTAGCTGAACCCCTGCACCATCTAAACCAGTATCCAATTGCTGACTAAAATGCGGGCACAAGACATTCCTATTTCAGCTAACGAGAGTTTTCAGCTAAACTATGCTCCCACGTGTTATTTATTTTACAATATAATTTTGTTTGTCCACTCTTACAAGTCATTTGACCTCCTGCTGTTCCTTGCTATACTGCTCGTGGTATTTCCTGCCGCTGTGTCTGTAACTTTTTTTTTTTTTTTTAACGGGACAGGGTTGTTTGCAGTACAGGTAGAGGATCAAGTTCTCACCAATGTAGGAACATTCACATACTTAGGCAGCACCATCAGCCAGGACAGTGGAACAAGACAGGACATCAGGAACAGAATCAATAAAGCTAGGCACACCTTCAGGAGCTTAAATACAGTCTGGAAATCATCAAAATGTAACACCAGAACCAAACTCAAGATTTATCAGAGCTGGGTACTCTCAACACTACAGTATAGTGCAGGATGTTGGGGAATGACAAAATATGACATGTCCAAACTGTCTTCATTCCATACAACCTGCCTCAGAACAATCTCAAAGCAACAGTGCAGCCAAGAGGATCTGAGCACCATTATTATCAGGTGGCTTTGGAGAGGGATTGGCCATGTGCTTTGGGTGGAAACTGATTCCATCACCAGAAAAGCAATAAGGTGGCTACCTGGCGGCAAGTGAAAATGCGGCCGCCCGAAAAAACATGGCAAAGATCTGTGAAAACCGAGCTGAAAAATCCGGGACATAGCTGGGGAACAATTGAAAGACTTGCCAGAAACAGACAGGCATGGAGGCGCTTTGTCACTGCCCTAAACACCGGAGGAATAATGGGTACTAACTAACTAAATATGCTCCCACTTAAATCAATGGGAGCTTTAATATTCAATTTATCAGGCCTAATATTTTAAAAAATCAGAGTTAGTCCTAACTAAATTTAGAATAATGCTCTCCTACTCTGAGGGAAAGTTTGGAAAAACATGTTTTCTTAATAAAAGAACAAGCAGATTTTAAACCTTGCATCCAAAATTGTAACAGTCAATAACCTTAGTTAAAGAAATGACAACATTAAATGAGAAAATTCACTCAGAATCCTTGTATAGTTTTAACACTGAGCTATCATTTAATTAAGTAACTGCAACAAGGAATGAAACTAGTATCCAGAGGGAACCAATAAATACAAACTGTCTGGCATTCCAGGATAAATCCTCCACTTTGAGACTTCCTTAGTTGTAAACATTCTTTAAAATCAATAAAAATGTTCAATAGCAATGTCTAGCATCCGAGCAGTAACCCAGCTAGGACCCTCTCTGATGTGTTGGTGTCTAGCCTATCTAAGAAGTCGCCATGCCTAAAATCTCTCATGGGCATTAAAACAAGCATCTAGGGAACTATCCAGCGGGCATTACAGAAATTCCTCAAAAACCAACAGTTTACTGTACCATTAGACTTTCTCTCTATGAATTACAATCAAAGCTTTCAGATTTTCAGGTTGTTTCATTTTTAAGGTTGATTATTCTGGTTGGTTGCAAATCCTTTGGGAACATATCCTCTACAACACTAATTGTCCTAATTGCACTTTCTATTGCAGTTGCTGAAGAAGACCCCTAGTGCATTTCTTTATAGAGGAAAAACCAGAAGCACTGACTGCAACGAGGTAAGACATCTGACTGTGATAGTCACATTTAGTGAATGGCAAAGAGTTTAATCTCTTCCTTGATAGGTTAGGAGCACTGAGTAGTCTTGACTCTAGTGCCCCAACACCATTAAAAATATTGCACATTCATGCTGTGTGGCAAATGCAATTTCCTTCTTTTATCTTCTCTACACTGATGATCATTTAATCACAGCTGGTTCAGGTCAGATAGCATTCTTCATGTGAGATTAAAACACACTAGCAAAGGGGTTCTGCAGAGAGGGTCAAGACTCCTCCTTGAGCCTACTGTTGCCTAACCTTGAGGGAGCAGGGAAACACTATGGAATTACACTGTTAGATGAGGGTGTAGAGCAGGGGTAGGCAACCTATGGCACGTATGCCGAAGGAGGCACGCAAGCTGATTTTCAGTGGCGCTCACACTGCCCGTGTCCTGGCTACCGGTCAGGGGGCTCTGCATTTTAATTTAATTTTAAATGAAGCTTCTTAAACATTTTGAAACCTTATTTACTTTACATACAACAATAGTTTAGTTATATATTATAGCTTTATAGATAGAGACCCACTAAAAAGGTTAAAATGTATTACTGGCACGCAAAACCTTAAATTAGAGTGAATAAATGAAGACTTGGCACACAACTTCTGAGAGATTGCCGACCCCTGGTGTAGAGCTATCCCCAAAGACTTATCTTCACATGAAGGCTTTAGAACTTTTTTCCACCATGTAGAGAAGTTCTAAAGCCTTCATGTGAAGATGTTTCCTGACTGCCTTTAAAGGGAGGTCCAATTGATTTCTCCCTCCCCAAGTATGGTGGTATTTAAAAATAGGCAAGTGCATCTTTTTAGGGGCATAGATTGCACAGTTGCACCAGTTGTCTTGGCACTAGTGCAACACATCCCCACAGCAACTCAGCTTTTGAAACAAACAGTTTGGCACATCTAATCATGATCTCCCTGTCTGCTGTTTTTGCATTGGTAGATTCTGGGATTCCCTGAAACACCTACCAGTATCCCATTGTTTCCGTCAGAGATCTTCAAAACAGGAACTTTGGGGAAATTTTCAGAGCAATGCCTGAAATGGCATTCAGGGAGTCTTGTGAATGCATCTCAAAATTCTGTAAAACCTCCTCTCGCTGGCAATGCAGACTCCATCAAGCGGGAAATGTAGCAGCTCGACATTGGAGACAATTTTCTTCATACGATGTAATCTTGGGAAATTGTGGGTTCTGATTGTTAGAGATATTGGCAGAGACTGTCCCGTCTGTATAAGGTAGAGAATGAAAAGCATGGGTCCATTAAAAAGACTGTTGAAACCAATAAACACATTTTATTTCTAACTTTAAAGCCAGCTTCACAGAAGAAAAAAAAATGTATTTAAAAATTCTGTGACACCAAGCCCACTGAATTCAGACTTTTAACAAGAGACTAACAGATATTTTTATCTTCCTTTTTGGTATGGGCAGGTGATGCTGAAATCTCCTAATGGCTTACATTAGGCTAGCCAGGTCAGAACCATACATTTCAGAAAGGACAAAGGTTGAAAGAAATATTTTTACACTTCTTCCCATTATTAAGTTTCTAGTATTATCTTTCACAAACCCTGTGATCCAAGTGGTAATCTTACACTTCCTTCTGGTCTGCTAAATGCTGGCTTAATAGAAAGTGGAGTTAATCCTGTTAATAGATCTTGCTTCTGCTGATAGCAGGCTTTTTTCCTTCTGAAGCTCAACTAAAATAGCATGAAGAACAGGAGTACTTGTGGCACCTTAGAAACTAACAAATTTATTAGTCTCTAAGGTGCCACAAGTATTCCTGTTCTTTTTGCAGATACAGACTAACACGGCTGCTACTCTGAAACCTAAAATAGCATGGACATTAGCAAAGTAGCTTAAAAACTTGTTTAGTTTAGTATAATACTTTTTTCAGTGAAACACTTTTGTATGACAGTACAACTGTTTTCAGCCAAAGTTACTTGGAGAAGAGCTACGACAACTACGTATTTGGAGCTAACTTAACTCTCTTTTTTTAAGTTTCAGTTCAATAATTGCATCCCATGCAAGCAGAATATGAGAACAAGAACAAGTTTTTTAGTCACCTATGCAGTATCTAGAGCAGAGGTTCCCAAAGTGGGCGATACCGCCCCCTGGGGGGCGCTGGAACGATCCAGGGGGGCAGTAGTAGCCTCGGGTGCAATTGGGGGGCGTTGAATAAAAATAAGGGGGCGGTGGAAGCATAAAGAAAGAATATAAGAAAATTTTGAAAAACCGTTCGTACATGTTTCTTCTGTTGTGTAACATAGAGTTAAAGTTGTAGTGATTACTTTATTTTCCAAATAAATTCACAAATTATAACCGATCAGGTATCAAGTCCGCCAACAGTTCTTAACAAGCAAGTGTTGGCAGGCGAGCGTGTCGCGCATTGTCGGGAAGTCCAGCATGCATCGGCAGGAATATGTGCGTGTAATGACTTGTTTACAATACGATACTATAAATAGGTGACATGTATGAAATCTAATTTAGATTGTTTCTTAATTGTGTAAAAAGCAGTTAACAATAGTTCAATAAGTATTTAAAATTTTTTATTCATATTCAATACCTTCGATCTTTACGGATTACGGATCACATACAAAGCAAATTGTATTATTGTTGTTTCAATAAAACAGCAATTTACACGTGAGTATTTTTATACATTTTCTTACATATCTACCGTACGTTTCTGTGTCTCTAGTGCTTACTAATAATAAAATCGTAGCAGGCTTGTGTCGGTACAGTACTATTTGAAGTGTACAGTCAATATATTTGTCATATTTTTTATTACAATATTAACGAAAACGGGAATGAAATCGTAAAAAAACTGTTAACTATTAACATTTATTTATATCTATCGAATCATCTGTGTTAATTGGTAAATAAGGCGTGTGTTAATAAGGAACAATTATTTAAATAAGGGCAAATTAAATTAAAACTATTAACTGATTTTTAATTGCATATTGATTATTTTTAATTAATTATTTCTTGATAAATTTAGTTTGATATTTGACAGTTTAATATCAAATACATATTTCTAATGCTGAGCAAAGAACAAAACCCAGTTTATTAGTTTCATTAGTATTTTTGTTTGGTTGTCTTTTGCCATCTTACGCAAAAACCACTGTATACCTGATGTCGTGGGCGATATTCTAACAACATCTTTCTTTACTATATTGTAGGATGTTGGTAGAAATATAGATACATAAAAGAACACAAATTTGTCACTGCATCTTTCTGTTTGTTCGCTTAAAGAAGGTAGATTTCCAGGGGGGCGCTGAGTAATTTTTTTCCTGAAAAGGGGGGCGCTGAGTAATTTTTTTTCTGAAAAGGGGTGGTAGGCCAAATAAGTTTGGGAACCTCTGATCTAGAGGCAATAGGTGCTTACAAGTCTGAATGCACATTTTGGCACATCAATAATTAGCCCAAATATGCAGCGCAAGACTTCTGTGTGTTTACTTTGATGATCTAGTAAACCTTTAAGATAGGACATAATAGAATTCTAGGTATTTAAGTGGTCTGTTCTCATGATATTCAATATCATGGGGAAAAGAAGTGAGAAAAACTTCCATTGAATCCCTGAATAGCTATTTAGAAAATCATCAAGGGTATCCCTCTGGCAGGGAAATGGTTCATGGCATATTTTTTGTTTAGGGTTTTTTTTGGCCCTATTGGAATTGATATGTGGAAAATTTAAAAGAAATAAAACAGTGCAAATTGTGTACATATTTGCATGTTCAAATTCCTGGACAGAAAATGTAAGAAAGCATAAGAATCAGTTGAGCTTTAAGAGTCATTCTAAGGGAGGACTTTATGAACTTCATATTAGTATATGAAAAGGTTAAGTGGTCATCATTACAAAGTTTTGATAATAGACATTCAGTTCATCATTTTCAGGCTCAATGACCTTTCACAAGTTCCATTTCAAATCATTTGTGTGGGTTTTGGTATGATCTCCAGAGATTTATTGCTTCTTTTAAAATGTCTTCTGCAGCCTAAAGCTGAGAGATTCTACAAGGCTAGTTGCATTCCCTTGACTAATGTAATGGGCCTTGAAATTAAAACATACATATTTTAAGGCATAATAAACAATTTTGTATCCAGATATTAACACTTGCAGTTTAAAATTTCAATGCAGAAAAAATGTGTTGGAAAAGTTTGCCCTGTATTTAAAAGATTGTTAAAGAGCTGAATATTTATAAAATTTTATGAACTTGTTAAGCATTTGGGGTTACACTTTAAGAGGTATTGATTAAATGCTTTTTAACTAATAGGTATAATATGTGATTGTATCACTACTTAAAAGCTCATTCTAATAAGTCCTACCATCAGCTCTATTCAATAAACCATACAATACCTGAAGATACCATATGCCATCCAGTGTGAGTTTGCATGTGTGAGTCACTCATTCCAAAAGTATTCTCCCCATGGAGAAAACAGCAGCGCAGTTCTACTCCATAGGTAATCACTCAACATGACAAGGGACTTGGAAACATCCAAATATGTAAATGGTGGAGTGAGTCACAAGATACCTCCTCTGCTTGAGGGATCAATGCGTTTGGAAGTGACAGCTGTCAATGGGACTTATGCTCCTAAATCACTCGACCCCAGATTTTTAAAGGGCTTTAGGTTTGATGGACTCATTTGCAAGAGGATTTAGGCTCCCAAGTACCTAAATCCCTTTTGAAAATGAGATTTAGGTGTTGCAACACTGAGCACAGCAGCATGTACATCCCTTTAAAAACCTGAGAGCAGAATCTAATTTTAAAAATTAAAATAAACTCTTACAAAGATGGGGAACAGCAGCACGTAAAAGAGAATACAGTGGACCATATCCTCAACCCTCACTATAGGCCTGATGTTTCCATTGTCCTCACTGGATTTTGGATGAAGTCCCAAGGACTTGATCTTGCTACCATTGAAGTTAATGAGAGGTTCTCCGTAGGGACTGATCCTCTCCCATTCATGTGTCCTCTACATTGCTCCAGTGGAGTAAAGGGCACTTGAAACTTCCTTTAGCAGGCAGCTGAGGCACCCAGCTCCCAATACAAGGGAAACTTCTGATGTACAAAGGATGTCTTCATTATATAAAGAGTAAAGTTATTGTGACTAATCTTTATATATGGGTGAAGGCATGTTTATTTATAATACTTACTTCCCAGCTGTGCTGCCTGCCAAGGAGTTATGATCAGCCTATGAGCTGCATGGAATAGGAGAGACACACAAGAGCAGGACCACAAGTGATTGCTTGCTATAATTGTCCTTAAGGCCATTCCTGCATATGGAATCTCTTGACCTAGCCGTCCCACCTTGAAATGCTAACAAAGTGTTAACTTGGAATAAGAAGAACAGGAGTACTTGTGGCACCTTAGAGACTAACAAATTTATTAGAGCATAAGCTTTCGTGGACTACAGCCCACTTCTTCGGATGTTCTTCTTTTTGCGGATACAGACTAACACGGCTGTTACTCTGAAACTTAACTTGGAATGTTCACCTTGCTTTGGAATGGATTTTTTTTCTAGCTGTTCAATTTGCTTTTGTTTGCATGTAGCAATTACTGTGGATACTGCAAAATGTTGAGGCTAGAAGCTTTTCCCAGGTGACAGATTACTTCCCCTCTAATTGAGTCCTTGAATGTTTCCTGCTGTTTGTGGCATCCCAGCTTGTCTGTAGAACCTCTTCAGTACTACAAGCATCACACTACTGCTTTCTTTATGACAGATGATATACAGACGGTACAGTGCTGGCAATAGTCTCCAGAGGCCAACTACTGCCCACATTCTTAACTGAAATATTAATAAGAATGAAACATTGCACTTGCAGCTTTAAAAAAGCATTTATAATGGATTAAATGTGTAAATTAATAGTTTTATTCAAAAGCATGCTTAGCTAATTTATTAAGACACATGCAGAACCGCTGTGGTTCTATAGAGATACAAGAGTGTTCAATACTTGACTAGCGTCCCTCTATAGTGTAAAAGCCCTCGATTGCACTTTTATTTTGAAGGAGTTACAAGTGAATGTTAAGGAAGGAGTATTCATTTACATCTATGAGCTCACCTGTAGCCATAAATGAGACTTATGTAAGAAGTTAATCAGATGTTAATACTGGATGTTTAAAAAATGAAATGCAAGGACTGTTAAACTTCCCAAAGCATTTTTTTTCCCCCAGGAAAAACATGTTTGCTTAAAAAAGTAAAATCATTCTGGACACAACATTGAGAAATGGTGATTAATCAAACAGACAAAACCTTAAAATGTCTACAAGTAATCATCCCCTAATCAAAGAAGCTTTTCCATTTTATAAATTAGAATCCGATTCTATGTTGCTAGAGAGTCTGAGCACTACCATCTAGAAGGCATGACAGTCTTTTGTGCCTGATCCTGCAAACTTGACTCATTGTGAATGAACAGTTCTTATTTAGCTACATTAGTTCCACTTATAGCAATGGGAAGTGTGAGAGATCAGGAGTTCATAGTTGCATGCTCTGTAATTCAAAGTTTTGTTTTTGACATTTGTCTACAATTATCTTTCCTTTTTAATGAAAAGTCATTACTTATCTAAAAGTACTTGTCCATTACTAATTGATTGATTGCCGTAATTAATTTTCACATACAGTCTTGACACAGCCTATTTACACCGATCATTCTGGTGGACTTCAGCTATCCTCTCATTATTCTGGGTGTGAATTACTGAATCTTATAATACGTACTACTAACTTAGCATAGTAGCGGATTTTAATGGAATCCAAAATACAAAAATAAGTCACGCTAGTAACTTGCTCTTGGAACATTGGCTTGCTCTTTGTGTATACATCATTGCAGGTCTTTTGTTCAGGCTAGTATAATGTGTGGAAGCTGATCCCATTGAATTTACAGATATAACCATGTGTGATTCAGTTTCTGTAACGGTAGTTCTCAACTTATTTACCATTGTGGGCTGCACCAATACTACTTGTATGGCCCTGAGGATGCCACATGGGCTGCAGCTCTGTGCTGATTGGGCCACAAGTGGCCCACAGGCCACAGGTTGAGAACCACTGTTCTATATTCAAGTGGCTGGTACTGAGACCACTACTTGAATCATGCTTCAAACTTTTTCAGCAAGCTAGAAAAATGGGTGATTTTAATAATGCAGTTCTAAAATGTTTACTTGCTCAAAACCCTGTATAGACATTAATTACTTACGGCCAGATCAAAACTCATTGAAATCAACAGGAATCTTTCCATTAGCTTCACTGGACATTGTCAGGTGTCCTAGTCCTCTCAACATCTCTGTGAAGTGCCTAATTTTAGGTTTATCCCTGTAAGTGTATTTTAGTCTGCACCAGACAAGTCTAAACTTCAATCTGCACTAGCATGTCATTCACTACCTGATCTGTGTGGACCCTACTGGCATACACTAAAAGTTCCCTAGTGCATGCTAATATAATCCTGTTTCAAACAGTACTAAGTTAATGCACACTAGGGAACTTTTAGTGTATGCCAGTAGGGTCCACCCACCCATGCCATTTAGAGCATGACACACTAGTGCAAACTACAATTTATACCCCTCTGGTGAGGTCTAATGGGCTGTGTAGACAAGCCTTGTGATAGAATGAGAAAATGGCTATCAAGTTAGGGATCTGTGCAAGCAAATCAGTGGAAGAACTATAATTGGGCCTGATCCTGCCCATAACAGTAGTCATTCCAGTAGACCATAGTGCTTCTGAAATAAAACAGGTTCTCCATCAAGAATCATGCAGTGGCTTTGACGTGAAACTAGGTAAAATTCAACAGTTTTGACGGAGTTTGTTTTAATGTTTGAGCGCAAAAGTCAATGCAAAACTGGAGTTTGCTCACAAGCAAAGAAAATATTGCCATAAAACCCTATGAAGAGAAAACACCATGTTTCACACAGCTCTATGCATACTGGCAATTTTATATTCTCCATCTAACATTTACTTCTTTGTTACAATGCATGATCCACTGTATATGAGCAATTTTGCAATGTTTGCTTTGGTGGCTTCTTTTGTCTGAACACCATAAGTGCCATAATTATTTTGTTGAAAGATAAACCTAAAAGATTTGGATGTTGATACAATTCCTGCACCAAAATGACAAAACCAGAAGCATACAGTGTAGTTGTGCCCATGCTGTTCCACCATATTAGAGAGAAAAGGTGGGTGAGTGTGACACCCCCCCAGTATAACCTGGACTGTGGGATTGTTGTACCCCCTTTAGTTTGCTACTCCTTCAAAAGGTAGTGGACATGCACCAACCTTTGTAATCTGAGCAGATTCCCCAAGCACTTTAGACAAACTCACTGGTAAAGATAGATACAATGTTAAAATAAAATCTTTATATGGTTAAATTTAAGTGATTATAAGTGGTAGGCGAAAAGGTCAGACATGGTAACATAAGAAATAAAAAGTAAACATGCATTCTAAATCCTAAACTTTCAGACTAAGCAAGAGTTGAATCAAACAGTTTTTTCCTCACTCCATGAGGCATTGTAAGCAGTTCACAGTTCTTAATACACAGGCTGAATTCCCTGCTCAGCCTGGGACCAATCTCCCCAGTTCAAAGTCTTTTTCTTCCAAACATTCTTGTTTTCAGAGTAGGTGGAGGAGGATGAGGAGAGGGTATCAAGTGGTGATATCATTGCCCCTTGTTTTATACTCTTCCATGTTCAGTAAAGATCCTTGCTGTGTCATTGGGGGTGAGACAGCCCCACCGTGTGCATGCTCTCTCGGGAGTCTTCAGGAAGGTTCACTGTGAGAGTAGATTCTTCTTAATGTACCATCAACAATGGGTGGCTAGTCCTGCTGTAAATATATCTGGGGGGTGTTAGTTGCTCCTTTGTTGCCACTGAAGGCTAGCTGTAGGCGTCTCCCAGTAACAAACAGATTTCAGTAACAAACAGATAGCCAAACTTCATAACTTCACATACAATGGTAATACATTATTCAATAGGATACTAATGTTCAGCAGATCATGATTTTTCAAATGATAGCTCACAAGACATACCTAGTGCAAAAACATGTGATTATGATAGTGGTGAAGGACAGAAGAGTTCTGTGTGGCTCGAAAGCGTGTCTCTCCCACCAACAAAGTTGGTCCAATAAAAGATATTACTTTACCTACCATGTCGCTCTAAAACCAGGAGCAGTATTTAAAAAACAACAGCCACCATAAGCTGAGGGATATGGCTTTGCCTTTGTAGAACTGCATTTTTATCACCATGGCTATGGAAGAATTTAACAGAGAAATTGTTGACTAAGGCCAAGGCTGTGAAAATTGACTAATCAGATAAAGTGGAACAGCAAACCTATCTCAATTTTAAAACCTCTGAAAGGGAAACTGAACAAGGTGTTAGCTCAGAAGAACCTAAAAATCAATTTATTTTTCACCACAGTAGGCAGAATCCTACAATACTTGTGATATCTTTATTGATAGTGAACAGTCATTTCCCTTTAGCTTTCAGGGCACTATACAGTAACAGAAATAAAAGAGACTTCCTTAAAATGTAAGCTAGTTTTTAGTCTACTCGCAATTGAAAATGTTTTGAATCCCAGATGTATTATTTACAAGGACATGCATAAAAGGATGACAACTAAAAATCCCATCCTACCATATAGAAATTAAAGCATTTTAATGCCCTCCTATTTGACAGTCACAAAAAAGTAGATATGTTTGGTTATGATGGCTTTTTAATCAACAAAATATTTGGCAGTATAACTTTACCATTGAGATTTTGCCTTCAGTAACTTGAGATGTGTAACCAGACTTACGAAAAACTGTGGGGAATGAGATGTTAGAAAATTTTGGTATAGTTTAGGGATATTATGCAATAGTAATAAATAGATAATTATATTTAGCAGTACACAGGACACAACAATTGAACGCATTTTGTATCCAAATAATAGATTCAAATACTCTCAGATCGAGAATCCCTGAGAAGGGATGACCTTAAAACTTTGTTTTATATTTTATAAATCATTAAGGATGTTTTGACAAGATGGGAGTGGGAGGATATTTTGTACAGAAGGAGTGGCATGAGAAAGAGATACAGAGAAGGGAGTAGAAAGATCAATGGCATTGCTAGTGGAGCAGGAAGGTAGATGGGGAAATAATGTCAGACTCTGGATGCAGGTGGAGTTTGTCAATGTCTTGAAAGTGATCTGTAGCCAAGATTATTTTGGCTGCATGATTTTTGCAGGAGTGATGGGTCTCAGGAAATCTACAGAAGTTACAGGTTTCAGAGTAGCAGCCGTGTTTAGTCTGTATCCGCAAAAAGAACAGGAGTAATTTTGGCACCTTAGAGACTAACAAATTTATTTGAGCATAAGCTTCCGCTGGCTACAGCCTACTTCATCGGATGCATGTAGTGGAAAATACAGTAGGAATATATGTATGTATATACACACACACACACACACACACACACAACATGAAACAATGGGTGTTACTATACACATTATAAGGAGAGTGATCAGTTAAGGTGAGCTTTTATCAGCAGGAGAGAAAAAAAAAACTGTTTGTAGTCGTAATGAAAATGGCCCATTTCCAGCAATTGACAAGGAGAACTGTGTGTGTGTGTGTGTGGGGGGGAAATAAGCATGGGGAAATAGTTTTACTTTGTGTAATGGCCCATCCACTCCCAGTCTTTGTTCAAGCCTAATTTAATGGTCTCCAATTTGCAAATTAATTCCAATTTATCAGTCTCTCCTTGGAGTCTGTTTTTGAAGTTTTTCTGTTGTAATATTGCGACTTTTAAGTCTGTAATCGAGTGGCCAGGGAGATTGAAGTGTTCTCTAACTGGTTTTTGAATATTATAATTCTTGACATCTGATTTGTGTCCATTTACTCTTTTACATAGAGACTGTCCGGTGAGTTGGGACAATGTACATGGCAGAGGGGCATTGCTGGCACATGATGGCATATATCACATTGGTAGATGTGCAGGTGAACGAGCCTCTGATTGTATGGCTGATGTGATTAGGTCCTATGACGGTATCCACCTCAATCTCAAAATCTCTCTCTCAATCTCAATCTATATTATATATATTCTTCCTACTGTATTTTCCACTACATGCATCCGATGAAGTAGGCTGTAGCCCACGAAAGCTTATGCTTAAATAAATTTGTTAGTCTCTAAGGTGCCACAAGTACTCCTGTTGTTTTTACAGAAGTTACAGTAAGTGGTGATAGAATGATTATTGCATGAAATCTTGGGACAGACAGGATGTGTCAGAATCTAAGATATCTATGATCTTTTTATCTGAGCACCATATCTAAGATTTGGATGCCCATGAAGAAGATCCAAGCAACCAGGCAAAGCTGACCCTGAGACTGCAAGTCTGGGTGAGAGAGAGGATGAAGTGCTATTAACAGCAATGGAGAAAAATAAATGGCAGCAAAGTGAGTCTTGCAGTTAAAATGAGATTAGGTTTAGCTTTACTAAACTTGAATTGATGGCAATCCCCAGGATATGAGGAGATTGGCAAGATTCCCAAAATACAGGAGTGGAGAAAGAAAAGTTAGATATGGGGAAGTAGATTTGCCAATTGTCAGCATACAAATAAGTGAATCAATGTGTCAAGGAGGTGATAAGGCATAGCCAGAATAGGAGGGGGACAAGGACAAGTTGAAGTTAATCATTACCCAGAGCAGATACTACCTGAATGTCCAACAATGCAGTAATTACTTATTGTTTCTTTATGCAAAGCCCACATTTCACAAATAAAACTGACTTAGACAATTTAACATCCTATTTTCCAATAGCTTATAAAGTTATAGCTTGAATATATGACTGTACCAGTCTCAAACAGCCAGTTTGAAATATGTGCACCGGCACAGGGTCTGCTCCAGATGAGACAGGCTTTAAAATATATGTCAAGTCTCAGGAACACCACTTTTTCATGAAAGAATGAGACTTATAAAATGAAGAAAAAATGTAGCAAATCTTTTGCAGCCATTTGCATGCAACAGAATAGATTTTTTTAAAAATGAAATCCACAAGATGTAAATAAGTAGCAGGAGAAGACAGACCAATTTAATTATTGACAGCTTTCATTTTAATGTCATGTGCTATAAATGTACTGTTACCTATCCTATCTGTCTTAATTATTTACATGTTATAGTATCAGTGAAACACTTTGTTTTCTCAGCTTCAGGTTCTTTAAAGTGCATTCACCAATGTGTAAGAATTTAATATTTGCAATGGCTCAATTAAATATTTAAAATAAAACTCATTTTCATACTACAACAAAAAACACCTATGACTACATATTTAATGGGGTGGTAGTGGGGCTGTCTTGTTATTGAAATCCTTGGTTGTAGCTCTTTTGAAAATGAAAGTCAATTTCAAGTTCCATTTTTGTTAGGTCACTGGATAACTTGGTGGGCTAGTAAAAAAGTATTTAACAATTGATCTGATATGGACTGTCAGCAGGGTTCGGGTCTGGGATCTAAGTACTATATTACAGACCTCTGGTTTTTGAGCTAAAGGCATAAACTCCCTCACATGGTAACAGCAATAGGCTATTATTCTCTCATGGAACAGTCACTAGAGGCAGATGCGACACACGCTTTGCCAATATGTTGTATTTCAATTGCCTTAGTGAAGAAAAGCTTGGATTCTAATGCAATCTAGCTGGACTGAGTGTGACCAAAAATGGTCATCGTTTGCTGATTGTTCAGTGACCTCTATAAAGTGAGCTGATATCAGTACTTTTGTAGTGGTCATATGTATGTTTCAAAGAAGCCGCTACCATAACTGTATTAATGAATTTTTTGTCATTCCTGATGCTGCCTCTGCAGAGAGGCCAAGGACTGAATGGACAGGGAAAATGACCTACCATATCACACAGAATGGCATTTCATCCTTAAGATGATAGAAACACATTAATCAGGTGAGAACCTGCATATGCCTTACCTGTTCTGTAAATTAATAGATTAATTTCAGTCTCCATAAAGGTAAAAAGGCCAGCATTTTCATTATCGCTTTAAAAACCTGATATTCATATGGTAGAAAATGTTTTATTGCCCTAACTTTCTTAATCAGCGTCTCATATATGAAAGATGGAGACAAACTATTCTCATTGTTTGCTTCAGTTATACATACAACAAGTAATCAATTAGTATGATAATAAGGAAGCAATGGAGTGGAGTATGGTGCCAGGGGATATGCATCTATTTAACTTAAAGTTTTGAAGAGATCCTATAAAATTAAAATATGTATCACAGGGAAAGGAGTGGAAGAAGAGACATGGGAGGTATGACGACTCAAAGCCAGTTAAAGGAAACCTCCTTGTGGACAAAAAGAAAAAAACCTCACTCATCAAGGTGCCAGTATAACTTTCTTCTCAGTCTTTAAGACCTACCCTAAAGGAACTAAGTCTGGCAATGCCCCATCAAGTATGAAAGAAGCAGGTATAGGAGAAATAAATATGGAAACAGATAAGAAAATATTGAGTACTTCTACTTCTGGGGTCAAATTTAATACCTGGATTCTGGTTGCAAACTGCTGGCAACCACAGCTCCTTCAGGGACTGGCTGGCACTGCCCACAATTTGGATTACAATCAGTCAAGAAGGAAGTGGGGCAATAGCAATGACTCAGCACGTCCAGTGCAGTTTCTGTCAGTATGAATGTTATGGAAGCCTGGCCAGAGTTTAAATCTGACTCTGCTAGTGGAGGGCAGTGGTAATACTACCAACAATATTCCCAATTGGTGTGCAGCACATTGTATCCTCTACTCGTAGGGGGAAATCAAACATATGATGACTTGTTTATGATTTATTTGTCTATTTGTCCATTTTTTCTTTAATAGTTTTTTTTGCCTATTTTCAATTCTGGAGTCTTATAAAAATACGTTAATAGTATACTTGACGAAAAGGAAGGATAATTTAGCAGAGCTGTTAGGAACCCTTGAAGTTAAAGTAGCCAAAGTCTTTCCATTATAAACCCATTTTCAGCTGTTTATACGTCTTCCCAACTTTAACAACTCAGGCTATACCTTTTCATGTCTCAGGCTGAACTTTTTTATGCATGAAAAGCTTCAGATGAAAGAGTTAACCTCACTTTTTGAAAATAGCTGAAGGGGAAGTAGGTAGTTTTGTCAATGTCAAAAATGTCTTCTGTTTCTTTGAAGAGTTTTAGCATTGTGGTTGGTTTGGGGCAGATATTTGGCAGAGTACCTTATGTAGGTTCCATGAAAATCCACCTTGTTTTGGCAGAATTATAAGTAGAGCTGACTGAAGAGTGATTATTTTTCATTGGAAGTTCTGAAAAAAGTTGTTTCGATTTTTTTCCTAAACAATTTTTACCAATACACAAATTTTTACCATAAACAAAAGCTGTCTGAAAAATCAAATCAATTTCTGTTTTGGTTAAAGAAACAGAAGATTTGTTATAAGTCTCAAAAAAGTGCCATTTGCACACTCAAACTTTGACAGGTTTCAGAGTAGGAGCCGTGTTAGTCTGTATCCACAAAATGAACAGGAGTACTTGTGGCACCTTAGAGACTAACAAATTGGTTAGTCTCTAAGGTGCCACAAGTACTCCTGTTCTTTTCAATAAACTTTGTTAGAGCCTTGCTGATAACATTTTAAAACATTCATCTGCACTGAGCACGTACCAGTCTCCCATAGCCTTTTACATGCCAACTGTATTAAGCATATTCCCAAATGCTACTAGGTATCCAGACAGAATGCAGCAACAGCAGCTGCCATCCTCCTTTGACCTGAAGAAAGATGCACAAGGTTGGAAGCCAGCATAAGACCATGAATTTTAGTCTTGGTTGTTTCACTAACTGGTGCCAAGTTTCTGATGTTCATAGCCCCTACTATTGATCAAGATGTCACAGAAGGAAGGAAAGCATAATTTTACAAAGAAGTTAACTGAGAAGTTGCAAAAGGTCACTTCTGACATAGTTGGGGAGTAGAACCCATATCTCTAATATGGCATCTCTTAGCCACAATGCCTTTCTGAATGAATGTAAAAATCTGTGTTTAGCAAGGCTTTCTAAAACCACTAGCCCACTCTCCCATCCAGAAACTAGTGTCTCTTCCTGAGACGACTTCGTAAGTGGAATACTATTGCCACTACAAGTTAGTAGTTCAAGTTGCATTTACCTTAAATTACCAGCATGAATGTTTTTATATAAAAATAGAACAGAAATAGCATTTTACTTGCCTCCAAATGTAGTAAGCACACAATAGTTTTGAAGAAATCCATTAATTCATCCAAGAATGAAAATAAAAATCAATAAAATCCTGTATATGAAAAAAAATAGAATGAACAGAATCCACAAAAGAATGTCAGTAATTACAAAGTATGGAATGATATATTGATTTATTTCACTAGGAAAATATTTGAAACAAAATGATAAAATCACAGTTTTATGAACTATAAACATCTAAAGCACAAGGTGATATTTGCAGTTTAAAAATACATCCCATAGTGTTTTTCTCTTACCAAAGTTGTGTCTTCAACCAACTTGGTCTGTGTACAGGTAATTTGAGAGCCTAGGCTCCTAATTCTTTTTTCACTCACTTTTCCTAGAGTGAACACAATTGATATCAATGTAATTTCTCCTGACTTATACCAGTGTGAAAGGAGATACTGATCCTAGGTGTCCTACTGTAGTATATAAATGCATGAGTCTTTCACTGTTGGAGACCTCACCTGGATAGGGTGACCACACACCCCGTTTTGGCCAGGAAAGTCTCTTTTTTTAAGCCCTGTCCGAGCATCCTAATTTTTTGTCAAAAATGGGCATTTGTCTTGTTTGCTTTTGCCAACTGATCAAGTTGACAAAACCAAACAGGAAAACTGCCCACTTTTTTTTTTTTTTTTTTTTTTTTTGGACAAAAGGGGTGCGGAGGAACGTATGGAGGGAGTGAGTGGTGATGTCAGCCCTGTGCTAGGGTGGTAAGGGAAGGCTCCGGTGAGCAGCAACCACCAGCACGGGGAGGGGGGCTCAGACTAGCTCCAGGCAATGTCCCATTTTCCCTTTGGGAAATATGGTCACCCTACACCTGGAACCAATGCAAAGTAAGACATTGAGGTAAAAATAATCTGAAACACACATCATCATTGAGAGGGAGAAACTTCAGAAGCAGTAGTACTGAAAGACAAAGAATAATAGTGAAAAGAAAATTAAATATGAGTAGGAGCAAAAAAGCCAGTGGAAATTTGAGTTGCCAAGGCAAAGGAGAGCCTAGGGACTAAAACTGTATTTGACTTTAAGGAGCAGTCTACGTGGCAGGCTCCTTTGTAATGTTCTACCTTGCACATGCAGACAAGAGACACTAACAAAGCGGTGCTATAAAGCTCTAGTGTGACAGCATCTGGAATGCATTAATTAAAAAGACTGGAAAAAAAATCTAAATGTGCTTCCACAAAAATCTGATTTAAACACGGTCGTTTTAAAAGTTCCGAGCCAATGTTTTTCAAACACAGTTTGCGTTGTAAGTGTCAAATAGATCTAGAAAGCAGGACATTTCTAAGCAATGTGAATGCAAAAGTTTTCATCTGAACATCCAGGACACACCACACAATCCATTGTCTACAGCCAAGCTCTAAGATACAACCGCATTTGCTCCATCCCTCAGACAGAGACAAGCACTTACAAGATCTCTATCAAACATTCTTAAAACTACAATACCCACCTGCTGAAGTGAAAAAACAGATTGACAGAGCCAGACGAGTACCCAGAAGTCTCCTCCTACAAGACAGGCCCAACAAAGAAAATAACAGAACACCACTAGCTGTCACCTTCAGCCCCCAACTAAAACCTCTCCAGCGCATCAACAAAGATCTACAACCTATCCTGAAAGATGATCCCTCACTCTCACAGATCTTGGGAGACAGACCTGTTCTCGCTTACAGACAACCCCCCAACCTGAAGCAAATACTCACCAGCAACTACACACCACTGAACAAAAACACTGACCCAGGAACCTATCCTTGCAACCAAGCCCGATGCCAACTCTGTCCACATATCTATTCAAGTGACACCATCATAGGATCTAATCACATCAGCCATGCCATCAAGGGCTTGTTCACCTGCACATCTACCAATGTGATATATGCCATCATGTGCCAGCAATGCCCCTCTGCCATGTACATTGGCCAAACCAGACAGTCTCTACGCAAAAGAATAAATGGACACAAATCTGACATCAAGAATTATAACATTCAAAAACCAGTAGGAGAACACTTTAACCTGTCTGATCACTCAATAACAGACCTGAGAGTGACAATTTTGCAACAGAAAAGCTTCAAAAACAGACTCCAACAAGAAACTGCTGAACTTGAATTGATATGCAAACTAGATACAATCAGTTTAGGCTTGAATAGAGACTGGGAATGGCTGAGCCATTACAAACATTGAATCTATCTCCCCACGTAAGTATTTTCACACTTCTGATCAAACTGTCCGTCCTGGGCTATCTTGATTATCACTTCAAAAGTTTTTTCCTCTTACTTAATTGGCCTCTCAGAGTTGGTAAGACAACTCCCACCTTTTCATGCTCTCTCTATGTGTATATATCTCCTCAATATATGTTCCATTCTATGCATCCGAAGAAGTGGGCTGTAGCCCACGAAAGCTTATGCTCAAATAAATGTGTTAGTCTCTAAGGTGCCACAAGTACTCCTGTTCTTTTTGCGGATACAGACTAACACAGCTGCTACTCTGATCCAGGAAAAGTATACTTCGAGTTTGGATATCTCATCAATGACAATGGATTTTGCACAAACTTTAAATCAAACAAAACCCCCATTGAGCATTTCAGTATGAAAAAAAATCTTGACAAACAGCAAATATAAATGATTATTTGAAATGATGACATGGATTATTAGACTGATTGTCATTAGAAACTTCCTGACAATGAGCTTTACTGTGGAATGAATTACCCTGGCAACTGGTAGGATACTTAAACTAGATTGTACAAAGCACTAGAAAATGAAGAGTTACAGGCCAGGAGATAGGTCAACTAATCTAACAGGTTTTTGCCAACTCTTACTGCTCTGCACTTTAGTTTTGATGAATTGAAATATTTTTTAAAACCAAACACTGTCATTGAAACATTAAAACTGTTCTATAGGAGATGGGGAAAAAGCCTTATTTTTACCTTCAACCTGACAGTATTTCTTTTTATTATTATTATTTAAAGATAATTTGAGTTATTCAATTTAAATTGTCTTTTTCGGTTTGCATATTTTAATATCTTACTGTTCCATTGAGCCCTGAGTTTCCATTTCACTGACCCTGCAGATTCCTCCAAACCAAACTATTTTGTCAGCAGACTTATTACATTGCCAACCACTGTAGAATATTAACAACATTGTACCGTACACGTTTTAAGGAAATGACATTTTCTTTTCCTTTTAGTGCTTGTGAAGGAAAGAAGCAAGACCAACAGCTCTGGAGCTTGAAGTACCATATCCAGGGCACAGATGCAGAACAGTCAGAGGGTACGCACGTTCTTAACATCATCCCATTGAAGGAGCTAGTGAACAGGAGCAGCAAACAGGTGAGTTTTGTGAGAGAGTTCTCCAGGGGAGAAGTGACTATGTGACCATTGGGGTGAGTTGGTCATCTGTCTGTTTGTTTTTGTGCCTGCTTGATTTAAGTTTATAGTGTGGTCTGTTGGCGGGAGAGGGGGAACTGTGTGCTATGTATCGTGGCCTGCTAGGTAAGACTGAGAGCTTCCTAACAAGGCTCTAGCCTGCCATCCTTTGATCTCTAATCCCTTTAGGATCACTTGATGAGGGACAAGGACTAACTCAGGGAGAACAGTAGTTTAAAAAGCCAGCTCCTAAGCAACCAGAGGAACCAGTGAATGGAAGCAGCAAACAGGAGAGTTTTGCGAGGGAGCATGAGAGCCAGATACACTTAATTGACATTCTCTAAACTTAAGCCAATAACCACCTGCCCCCCCTGGGGAAAAAATACAACATGCACAAAAGAACAAAAAAAAAAAAAAAAAAAAAAAGCCAGCAAGAGTAAAATAATGCAGGCAGAAGTCTAGCAACAGAGTGAGGGCTATCCAGTTTACTGCACTGAATACAGCATGTATGACAGGTGGCATGTGCTGCAAGCCCCTCCTGGTTCCCAAAGACAGAGTATGGCCTTTTGAGAGAAGAGTGGCTTAATTGGAGGAACTAAGGGAGAGACACTCAGAGTGGTCCTACCCCCAGTCTGACAGGAGAAGGATGAAAGTCTCAGGGAAGGAGCTCGCAAGCTGGAGTGAAGGGAAATAGTCCCTTCATTGGGACCTTCCTTACAAATGATGTCGTGGTATCCTCTCAGACTGATGATACCCATCTGTGGAAGAAAACCCCAGTTATTAGGAAGAGACAGGTAATAGTTATGGGAGGGATTTGATTTATTAGAAACACAGATAATTGGATTTGTGATGACTGGCAGAACCACACGGTGAACTGCTGGGTTGCAGACCTCTTGAGATATGTAGACAGCTTTATGTGCAGTGCTGGGGAGGAGCCAGTGGTAGTGACATAAGAAAAGCTAGGAGAGAGGTTCTGGAGGTCAAATTTAAGATGCTAGGAAAGAGATTATTGTTTAGGATTGATGGTAGCAATCTCTGAAATGCTTCCAGTTCCACATGCAAGGCCAGTTAGTCATGCAAAACTATGGAGTCTCAATATGTTGATGGGACAATGGTGTTTGGAGAGAGGATTTAGCTATATTAGGACCTGGGGAAAAAGAGGCGCCGATAAAGGAAGTATGGACTTCACCTAAACCAAAATGGAACCAAACTGCTGGCATGTAGAATTAAAAAGGTCATAGAGGAGTTTTTAAACTCAGGGCTGGGGGAAAAGCCTACAGGTGTGGAGGAGCACACTGTTTAGACAGGCACATCCCTTATGGAAGGATTTATTAAAAAAGATACTCTGTATCCTAGTAAAGAGTAGAGAATAGAAATTGATCAAGTACAGGCAGGAATTGAAGAGAAACAGTCAAACAAGAGAGTCCCGTTCAATTACATCACATGAAGGCAGACAACTAAATATTGACAAATTTTATAAGTGGTTGTATACAAATGCCAGAAGTCTAAATACTAAGATTGGTGAACTTGAATGTCTTTTATTAAAGGAGTGTATTGATATGATAGGCATCACAGAAACTTGGTGGAATGATGATAATCAATGGGACATGGTAATACCAGGGTGCAAAACACACAGGAATGTCAGAGTAGGTCATGCCATTGGATGAGTAGAATTAAATGTGAAAGAAAGCATAGTCAAATATAGTAAAAATCTTAAAGGAATCAAACCAATAGGATCTCAATGGTAGAAATTCCATGCTTGAATAATAAGAGTATAGCAGTAGGAATATCTACCAACACCTGACCAGGATGGTGACAAGTAATTGTGAAATGCTCAGTGAGATTAGAGAGGTGACAAAAAACAGAAAACCGAATAATAATGGGGGATTTCAACTATTCTCGGATTGACTGGGGACATATAAGCTCAGGACAGGATTCCGAGAATATACAGCACTAATGATGGCTTCTTGGAGCAGCTAGTCCTGGAACCCACACAGGGAGAGGCAATTTTTGATTTAATCCTAAGTGGTGCACAGGATCTGGTCCAAGAGGTAAACATTCCTCAAGAGCTCAGTAATAGGAACCATAAAGTAATTAAATTTAACATCCTTGTATGAAAGAAAATACTAAAGAAACCTATCACAGAAGCATTTTTTCTTCAAAAAGGGGAACTACCCAAAAATAAAACTAGTTAAACACATATAAAAAGGAACAGTCACAAGAGTGAAATGCCTGCAAACTGCATGGATACTTTTTAAACACACTGTAATAGGAAGCTCACACTATATGTATACCACCCCACAAAAAAAATCACAAAACAAAACAAAAACAAAAAAACCCACACAACACAACAAGTAATAGGACCAAAAAGTGCCACAATAGCTAAACTACAGAGCAAAAAAGAGTCAAGTAGAAACAAAATGACATCTTAAAAACTGGAAGTCAAATCCTAATGAGAAAAATAGAAAGGAGCATAAACTCTGGAAAGTCAAGTTTAAAAGTATAATTAGGCAGTCCATCGAACAATTTGAAGGGCAACTAGCAAAATGACACAAAAAAAATCATCATCAGAAGCAGGAAGCCAGTCAAACAATCAGTGGGGCCAATGGATGATCAAGGTGCTAAAAGAGTACTCAAGGAAGACAAGGCTGTTGTGGAGAAGCTAAATAAATTCATTGCATCGGTTTTCACTGAAGAAAATGTGATGGAGACTCCCCCAGCAAAGCCATTCTTTTTAGGAGACAAATCTAACAATATATAAACCTACAAATTGGTTGTCTAGAGGATCCAGAGGATAGCGTACTTGGGCTCTCAGAAAGCCTTTGATGAGGTTCTTCACCAAAGGCTCTTAAGCAGTCACGGAATAAGAAAGAACGTACTCTCATGAATCAGTAACTGGTTAAAAGCTAGGAAACAAAAGGGTAGAAATAAAGGGTCAGTTTTCATAGTGGAGGGAAACAGAGTCCCACCAAGGATCTGTACTGGGACCAATGCCATCCAATGTATTCATTAATGATCTGGAAAAAGGGCTAAACAGCGAGGAGACAAAGTTTGCAGCTGATACAAAATGACTCAAGATAATTAAGTTCAAAGCTGCATATGAAGAGTTACAAAGAGATTTCACAAAACTGGGTGACTGGGCAAAGTAATGCACATTGGAAAACATAATCCCAAGTACACATACAAAACAATGGGTTCTAAATTAGCTGTAAGTTTTCAATTTGAATTTTGCCCATACTTGTGAGCTAGGAAAGTATTACCATCACCAATAATAATCTCTGTGCTAAGTGACTTTCCCTAGTTACACATGAATGATGTGGCAGAGTCAGGAAAGGAACATGCAACTCCTAAATCCCACTCCAGTGTCTTAATTGAAAGAGCATCTTTCCTACTGTTAGTATTTGCACCAACCCATGAACAGATCATTAACTGCAGCCCCCCCGCAACACCCCAAAACAACAACAAAAAACTGTGCACCTAAAACACTTTTTAAATACATAATTTGGTGTTCTGCTTTCCAGGATCACCAAGAGATGGGCATAGGACCCTTCCTTCAAAGACTGTCTCACTGAAAAAGCCGGTCATCTGAAAGAAGTGGAATCTAAACTGACAGATAAGATAACTCCAACACAGTAAAATAATCTACAAAATGAAACAAAGTTGATGGGAAAAGAATATGATCAGCATCAAGGACTACGCTGACCCCTAAAAAGCTGGAGGTGGGAAAGCACAGTAATTGCTTATCTGTGCAGTTCAGTATATTCCCTATAACTCTCACAAGAGTGAGTGCCTTCATATACATTTCTCTTCGTATCTAAGTGACAATGGGGAGCTAAAAGAAGCAACTGAATGTTCTGGGACTTGGCACTCACTACAAACGTTTAACAGGCTAATCATTCTGCATAGTGGCAGAATGATAGCTTTAAAAAAAAAAATAATAAAGTTAGGACTGGTATTCCTAAGCAGCAAAAAGGCAAATTTGACATAGAATGATTCATGATAAGGTAACGACACTAAAGATTTGTTCAACAATAAAATTTGTGGAGCATGTTAATTTAATGGTTAGTACAAAGTTTAGTTATCAAGATTTATAGCATCCTTCAGTGAATCTGGCAAACAAATACCATACAAGAAAACTTCTTCATTTAACACTATTAGTTTAAATCATAGCTTTGAATGATTCGTGACCTACTGTTTGAAATATTTATGTTCAAAAGCATGTGAATTGGAAGTATCTCTTATAATAAAAGAGAAGAAAATTGCTATAGCCATGCCAAAAGACATTAAAATAGTAAATAAATTGATTTAAAACTGTTGTCTCCCCTAGACACAATGCATCTGGTTTGAAATGCTAATTCATATGCAATAGTATTTTTGACTCCCGAATTCTTCACTGAATTCAAAATTGTCATTTTGAAAGCTAGCTAGTGTCACTTTCGGACAGTCATGTTTCACTGACATTGCCCATCCTGTAGTAATATAGTTCAACTACCGTGCTCCACTTCCAATGAACAGGAGCAAACGGGCTGGTTGAGAAGCAAATAATCCATTTCTCTCTTCAAAGTGGGTTCTTAAGTTTGAATAAAATAAGATACACTAAGAAGAGAATACCAAGAAGAGAAAAGCAAAATCAGGAAACAGAAATCAAGCAGCTTTTCACCTGGGAATAACTAAGGATCTGTCCCAGTATTTGGGTCTGACCTTGAAATGTTTTTGTGCTCAGATCTCTCATTGAGGCCAATAAGATTTTCTACGTTGATTGATTGCGGGTTTAGGCCTAGACAGCACTCTCAAGAAATAAAATTGTCAATGGTGATAAAGCATTATATACAAAATTATGATACAATTTGTGCTGTGGGAAAAAAATCTTATTGTAGCATATCAGTAAGTGTTTAAATTTATTAGAACTTCATCTTAAATACCTGAAGTACAATATTAATTGAATGCATAAAATAGAACATTTGAGAAATGTATATGTTCTAATCTGACATGCAATATAGCCAATTGATTCATTCTGATACCCCATTCATTTATATCATAGCCTATTATACAACTCCAAAGAACTAGATAAATTCATGGAGGATAGGTACATCAATGGCTATTAGTCAGGATGGGCAGAAATGGTGTCCCTAGCCTCTGTTTGCGAGAAGCTGGGAAATGAGTGACAGGGGATGGATCACTTGATGATTACCTGTTCTGTTCATTCCCTCTGGGGGCACGTGGCATTGGCCACTGTTGGAAGACAGGATACTGGGCTAGATTGGCCTTTGGTCTGAACCAGTAGGGCCATTCTTATGTTCAGAGTTAGGGAAGGAGTTGTTGAGCCATTGACCATTTTACTCTTTTATATAGGCTTCTAAAAACATAGCATCTGATTCTCCACTGCCTTGCACTTTGTGGAGTCATTTCCACCTTTGCAAAGTGGATGGGTAAGGCCAGAATGTAGCACTTAAATTCCACTTCAGCCTTTTCTGGGTTATACAATGGTGACAAAAATACACTTTTATTGAAAACAAGACAAGCCTCTTTTAAAAAACTGAATTTATCACCTGATATTTTCAAATGGGCTTGTTCTGGATAGGTCCTTTCATTAGGTGAAAATTATATATAACATTTAAAGTTTAAAATTTAAACACTCGAGTTTCATCCCTGAGCAGTAATACCTTTGGCTGCTTTTGGAAACTATGATGCTAGCTGCAACTTTCATGGTAAAATTAACTCCTTTACATATGGCAAGCTCAAATGTAGTGCACTTGTTACAGCCCATATAAACCAATAATTCCACCATGGAAAACGTCAGGCCAAAAAATAATTGTTCTGATAGTTCAAACATGTAAACAAAAACAAAACAAAAAAAAGGTTATGGTGAAAATGTTGATGTAACAATGACTATATAGTTTTTGCTATTGGGAAAAGACTATAAATGGGGCATAATCCTGTAGTTTTTGCACACCTAAAACGCCTAATGACTTCATGCCCACTGTTCATGCCCAGCATTTTTCAGTTCCACTGTTCTTCTGGATCACTTTAGCGACAGGTAAAGGTAGTTTATGACATACAAAATATTGTTTATTGGACATTTCACATTTGTTTAATTTACTGTGGTCAGAGTTTATTTGCTCCATTGGAGACAAAGACGATACAGATCCCCAGAATGTCTAATTTAATTCTTCATGGGGGATGACAGGGCAAAGAGCTTTCTAGGTTTAACAGCACTGCCTTTTATTGATTGTTGTGTTGTATGCACTTGGGATTTGTGTGTGTTTTCTGCATGTTGAATTGTATTGTTTGTACCACTGTCTTTAGTAATCTGTTTAACCTGTGTGTGCTGCACAGAGGAGAGGTGAAGGACTGGAGAATCTATTTTTCACCTCCATTAGATATAGGTACTTTTTCCATAACCAGACACAGCCTGTGACTATTCCAGAGGAAGAGCCTTACCCTCATTTTACAGATAGAGGATCTGAGATGCAAAGACTTATTTATCCAAATTCCCATGGTGAGCCAATGGCAGAGCTGATAGTAGAACCCGAGAATCCTGCCTCCTCGTTTGCCCTACTCTAGTGACATATTCCTGTAACATACCACTTTTGAAATGTGTTACAGGACAGGAACAAAACAGGACACTAGAAGAAGCCCAGCAGGTGTGGGGGAGAGAAAGGGAGGAGGAGGACACAGACAGTCTTACTCCTAGGTTTTGTAGTTGCTTAATGAAACATTGAGATTATGAGCACAAAAGGAACTACCCCTACTCCTATCCACTCAGGGCCTCCCCAAGTCAGACTGAGAATTTTCAGTTTGGAAAAGAGATGACTAAGGGGGATATATAATAGAGATCTATAAAATAATGACAGATTATGGAGAAAGTAAGTGTTATTTACTCCTTCACAGATCACAAGACCCAGGGGATCACCCAATAGGCAGTAGGTTTAAAACAAACAAAAGGAAGTACTTCTAAGCATCACACAGAGCCATTGTGTGGAACTCATTGCCAGGGGATGTTGTGAAGGCCAAAACTATAACAGGGTTCAAAAAAGAATTAGATAAGTTCACGGAGGAGAGGTTCATCAATAGCTATTAGCCAAGATGATCAGGGATGCAACCATGCTCTGGATGTCCTTAGACCCTGAAAAAAAAAAAAAGGAATGGATCACTAGGATTGCCTGTTAATTCCCCCCGGATTGGCCGTTGTTGGAAGAGAGGATATTGGGTTAGATGGAACATTGGTCTGACCCAATATGGCCATTTTTATGTTCCAGTGAGAATAACAGTCATTTACCACATAAGAGCCAGGACCAGCTAGACCTAGATTACACTTGACCGGTGTTTGTCCAGCCTATTTTTAAAAACCTCCAATGATGTTTTGAAGCTCCTTTGAAGCCTATTCCAGAAATTAACTACTCAGAGTTGAAAAGTTTTTTTTCTAATATCTAACCTAAGTCTCCCTAGCTTCAGATTAAATCCGTTACTTCTTGATCTACTTTCAGTGGACATGGAGAACAATTAATCAGAGTCTCCTTTATAACAGCTCTTAATGTATTTGAAGACTTCTATCAGGTCAACCCTCAATCTTCTTTTCTCAAGATTAAGCATACCCAATTGGTTATCTAATCCTGTTTTTTTTTTTTGTTCTCCTCTGAACTTTTTCCATTTATCCAAATATTTCTTAAAGTGTGGTGCCCAGAACTGGACATAATACTCCAGCTGAGGCCTCTCCAGTCCAGAGTAAAGTGGAACAATTACCTTCTGTACCTTACATATGACACCACTGTTAATACACTCCAGAATATTAGCCTTTTTTTCCAACTGTATCACATTAACTCATTCAATCTGTGATCCACTCCAGATCCTTTACAGCAGAACTACCACTTAGCCAGTTATTCCCCATTTTATAGCTGGGCATTTGATTTTTCCTTCCTAAGTGAAGTGCTTTGTACTCGTCTTCACTTAATTTCCTTTTGTTTATTTCAGACCAATTCTCTAATTTGTCAGAGTCATTTTGAATTTTAATTCTGTCCTCCAAAGTGTTTGCAACCCTTTCCAGTTTGGTGTCATTTACAAATTTTATGAGTAAACTCTCCACTCAGTCATCCATGTCGTTGTCGGAGAAAAACAGAGTTCTCACTATTTGTTTTGGTACAGCAAGTCAGATGTTTATTAACTCTCACATGTGCAGAGGGAGAGACCTGTTTAGCTCTCTCCCTCTGCACATGTGAGAGTTAATAAACATCTGACTTGCTGTACCAAAACAAATAGTGAGAACTCTGTTTTTCTCCGACAATTTGGGGGCTCGTCCGGGATGGCAACGCCCGCAGAGGCACCGGCAGCTGCTACGGATCGTTCCCCTTCGAACCCCATGGCGCCACAATAGAGGTAGGAGACCTTTTGAAATCTCTATTGGGGTGTCGGAGGAGGACTGTCCGTGGGGCCGTCTGTCCCTGTTGGGCTCACGCCATCCGAACTTATTGACTGTGCAGCAAGGTCAGATGCTGAGCGGCGTAATAGGGGAATTGTTTGCCGCCCCCTGTATGCATATGCTAGGTGCATAGGGTTTGCACCTGTGTTGAGGAGTTGTTACTGCCTCAGGAGGGGTTTTTACCGCCTCAAGTGATGCATCAAGGTACTTGGGAATAGTACCTGGAGGTACTCAGGAGTAGTACCTGGTAGAAGGCCTTGGTGTGGGTGTGTGTGTGGGTGTGTGTGTGTGTGTGTACACAGTGTGAATTGAGTGTTACCGGAAGACGCCCAGAGTACTCTGCGAAGTCTTTTGGCTCGTGACCAGAACTACTCTAACGCAAGCCCGGTAACTAGAGGATCTTTTAGGAGATCCGACCCACGTAGGTTGACTCGGCCTGGCATCGTCCGGCGAGGAGGCTACCTGGGTCTAGGAGTGTGTGAACCCATCTTCCCTCCCCTTTTCCTCTCCGTGTGAGCCACTGACAGTCTGATCATCTCACTGGATGCAACAGAGTAAGCGGCGCCGTCTCTCTGAGACTAGCCGACGCTCTTTGCTGAAGGGAGGTGTAGGAGGGTCGTGGCCATCCTCGTTAGTCTCGCCTGTGTGAATACCCTGTAGGGAGAGATCCTTAGTTTATGTGCCGCTAGTGCGGACAGGGCATCCTCCTCCCTGTGTGTGTGATTGGAAAATGGGTGGGGGACAGTCTAAGGATTCCCTCTCACCCACTAAGGGTACCCCAGCTTATTTCATGTACGTACATTATGGTACTAAAACCTGCAGGTATTTAGAGAATTGAAATCATTACACGCGTGAAAATTCATCTAAACAATGCCCACTAGAAGGTACCTTCGATCTAGATAAGATCATACATCTCAGAGGAGCTTTTAATCACCAAAAAGCCTCTGACACACAATGGGAGCAATTTGTCTATTGAGGAAAGGAACGGGTTAATTTGAAATTCAGCTTGGTCCAGAGATAAAGAGAGAGTTAATCTGCGTTCAAGGTCAAGAATCAATGCAGACCAGGCTAAGTACAAAGAAAAACTGCTTTCGGCCCCAGCTGACTGTGAAAAAAATATAGACATAGTCAAACCAAAGGCAATACAAGTTACAGTGCTGGGATTACATTTGCAAAGCTTAACTGTCCAGTGAGATCCAACAGTCTGCCTTTGCGACCCTGGAGCTGGCGTGGTTTGGGGAAGCTGAAGAAGCCACAGGCAGCCGGCCTGGACTGGAATCACTGAAAAGACGCCCCAGGAGACCTCAGGGTGTAAAAGAACTGCCCTCCCAAGAGAGGAAGCAAGTTGGAGATTGCACAGCACCTTCTCTGAACGTTATACACAGACGTGGCCAGTCTGGACGTACGTGTGTGAGTATGAAAGTGTGCCTACTCTCAGCCGCAGTAAGTCTGAGAACCGGAGAGGGATTTAGCATTCCTCTTTCCACCCCGGTTGACCGGGAAGGGTGTCAGGTGGATCTACCCCAGTCGTAGCAGGACTGGGCAATAGAGAAGTTGGAGAAAAGGGAAGAGTTGTGTACTTGATAACTAGAATTGAGCAATTAAGAGCATAGATCATGAACCAGGCAGCAACTCAAACCTACGCCCAGGGCAAGTTGCAAGCCTTGAGACAGGACTTCCAGGCAGAAAAGGAAGCACTGGCTAAGCAAGTACCGGTCCTTCAGGGACTTGTCAGAATTTAACCATTTGTGTTTGCATATGCTGTAAGAGCAGTGTGCTTGCCACAAGAGAAAATTGAATAGTTAAATGCCAATGGGTCATGCGTTTTGCCCAAGTGGCAAGCCTCACGAGGGAGGACTTGGGTAGCCTTGTGAGTAAGAATGTTTAAGAGAAGAGACTAGGAAGGGTGGGGGCTAGTTGAGAAGCCCACCCTCCTATCTAAATTGGTAGTGAAAAAGCTGGTGCCCATGGAAGGGACGGTTCAGCGAGAAAAGCAGGATCGGGCCCAAGCGGGCAGGCAATAGATAGAGAGATTGGAGAACAGGTTGGAAACTTTGAGGGCATAGTGGAAGGAAAGGAGTAAGTAATTATAAGCATGGGGATTTCAAATCCCCAGGATAATAATTGAAATGGTAAAATGTGTGTAAGACAGAGTCTTTGTACCAAGGTGCAAGGCTCTCCTTTCTTCTGCTGAATAAAGCAACTCTTCCTTATCCCTGTCTGGCTGTTATTGGCTCTCAGCTAGGTGGACCCGATATTTCGGTGACAGTTACTGGCGACTCCGGTTAATGAATTTCTGTCTTATACATTTAGGTGTTAGGTGTGTGGACGGAACTGAGCCTCTCATTCGTAATTCCTCAGAGTGGAAGCCATCGCGAGCGATGAAGCTCTGAGGTTGAATTGGGATCCTTCTGTCCCGTCCCCTGTAGCGGTCAGTATTAGTAGAAATTCCTGTAATAGGATCCTATTAGGCCATAATTCCCTCTGTTCTCTGTGTAATTCTCTGTTAGAGTATCAGCAGGCAGATGGGTGGGTCTCTGGTAAAACCCTCTAAGGATAGCCCTTTGAATTATATGTTAAGTAAATGGCTTTTACCCAGTGTTCAGGAAAGAATAAAGATTTGAATTTGTTTTTGGGTAACAAAATAGCAGATAAAAGATCTGATAAAAAGAGAGAGAAGGACAGTGCCCCTGGCTCTGTGTGGTCGAGCTGTCACTTTACTAGGGGTGCATGGAGATTTTGTAAGCACAAAAGAAACAGTTACACCTTGTGTAGAAATTGATGTGGCTAGTGTTGTGGAAATTGAATTGTGGATAGGACGTGCATTTTCCCCAGAACATGTGCAGTGTATATTGTAGCAGAGGTAAAAGAAATGCAAACCTACCAATATAGGTTGTGTTGTCTCTTTCAGATCACTGGGTGTTTGAAAGCAGGAGTTAGAAGTAAAAGGAAATCAAAAGTCTGGGAAAGTTAATTGTGACTTCTTAAGTAAGAATTTTTAAGCTGTGGATAGCTTTGGATCTGGAAGCAAGCCAGAAAGCATCTGTATTAATGCAATTTTCTAACTAATAAGGTAGAAGCCACTGAAACCTGGGCTGCCTATGAAACAAATACAAGGAAATATGGGGTAATTCCTCTGTTTTGTCTAAAAATCAACAAGAGTATGTGTGTATATAAAGGAAATATTTTAAACAATGACTGACTGCCCAGAAGGGGTAGACCTCTGTTCTTTTGTCTTTCAGATCATCAGAGAAAACGGATGCCAGCTGAACAGCATTCAATGTACCATGCATTTACTGGTACAATAGGAATTATTTTTGTGTTCTTTGTCCTGTCTTGTGGTGTTTGTCTTGTGGCCAGAATTGTTGGGTTTAATATTTTCATAAGACAGTCTAGTTCAAAATTAAATAGAAGGGTTAAATCAAAAAGCAGATACTTGTTTTTATTCAACTTGGAATACAAAAAGTGTTTGGATAAATCAGGAAAATGTGATATACTAAAGTCTAATACAGTTGCTTAAGTAAGAAAAAGAAACTTCATTGGCCAGATTTTTTTTAATTGAAAAAATTGTTGTTAAAATTTGCATACCAACAGTCTTTGGAAGCAAGGACATGGAAGGTTAACCCACTCCCCATATTGCCCATGGGATCCTTCTGGCTACTTCAGATTTCTAGCCAGAGGGCTGGGGAGGGAGGAAAGCTATTGGACACCTGAGGTTGTACCGAATGGACTCCTCAAAAGTGGGTGTGCTTGTCCTGGGTTGTTGCTCCAAAGCTCTGTAATAAAGTTATTTTACTGGAAGGGTGTACATGGCATACATTGAATAATCAGACTAATGTACTGTATAATGGCAATGTGTATGTGTTCATTGTTGGGAAAAGGTGTATGAGTGAAAAGTGGAAGTTTCCTTTGTAGGTTAAAAGAAGCCAAGAAGGGGAGAAGGAAAAAGAACAGAACGAGTTAACTGAGGAAAAATAGCTAGCAAGCTCAGTCCAAAGATAAGACGCTGGCACCATCCAAGGACACTGCCTACAGCTAAGACTTGGCTGATAGCCAAGAAAAGGGGGGCCTGAATGTGCCCAAGCAACTATGAGATCTGCAAAACACTGCCAGGCATTAATGAAATGTGTTAGGTTTCTTTTCTCACAGATAAAAGAAGTGCTACCCAAAGACCCTAGCAGCCCTGCCATTCATTGAAACAAGGAGACTGAGTCTACGTAAAGTCCATCAACGAAAGACTGCTTTGGCTCCACACTGGAAAGGCCCTTTCCAAGTCCTGTTAACCACCACCACCACTGTGAAGTGCCAAGGACTACCTGCCTGGACCCATGCTTCTCACTGTAAAAAGACCCCTCCACCTTGGGAGGACTCTCCGACTGATAAGCCTATTTCTCCTTCTAGCTCTGCTGTGTCTTCTGGACAGCAGGAAAAAAAAAAAAGACAAGGTGAAGTGCTAGTAACCTCTCCCTTGTCCACTGACAGACCTACTGTGCCTCTGGATTTTTCTAGAAGAAGCAAAACCATTACAGGGTGATGTGCTAGTAACCTCTCCCCTGTATGATGCTAAACCACACTGTTTCAGGAAAAGAGAAGAAGGAACACTTGCTTCATTGAAACCACAAAGTCCAGGGATTCCTGACTACAAGAGACATTAAGAACTGACCCTGGTGAAGAAACAAAGAATTATACACTGGCAGGAAGAAACTTGAGGGACCCATGCTTGGGAACGTGGTATTGATTGGATTTTGGGGTTTATTCTACAGGCTGCGCCCTGTGTTTTGGATAAGTCCTTCAGCATGTATTGCCCTCCCTAATTGGATTGTAAATGATAAGTACCAAAGGCACCTTGTTGCCATTGCCCCTGCCATCTCCTCCATTACACTATTACCCCTATAACACATTCAAATACAGACAATGCCATATATTTGATAAAACCAATGACTAAGGCCTTCACACTTTAGTGATTTATTTAAATATTGTTTGAAAAAATATATTTTTAAGGTTCAGGATATCCCATATAAGCGAACAATTGAATGGATCAGTGGAGATAAAAGTATATGATATCACTACCAGTGAATTTATAATTGCTCACAGGGGGCTGCCATTAGATTAGCACAACAGAGGGCTTGGGTTATTTCCTCTAGAAAGAAGAGAGACTTGACCGGATCCCTTTGGGATGGGGCCAATAATGCAGCAGCAGTCTGGAATATTTTTAAGAACCAAGAACATGATGAGAAATTGGGGCAACTAGAGAAGGCCATAGGCCTTGTTTCTGGAGCACAACTAACCCAGGTACAGGCTGGAGTTGGTGAGTTATACGTTATTTCCGCCCTTAGTTCAATGACCCAGAAGTTACTGACAGAGATGGTATTGAATATCACTGAGGCTGGGAAGGCATTGAAGTGGGATCTAGCATGCTCAGAGATTCAGGATTTTTTTTTGAATGACCAGCTAATGGCCATTCGGAATGATCTAGAGCACCAGGCTTGGCCCACTGCCCTTACAGACACGTCAGGAGTACCATCTGATCTGTGGCCATGGAGACATACTTGAAAACTTTCTGGGTGGAAGTGTGGATGTTCTCAGTGCTCCTTCCAAGCATATGGACCGGTACAGGGGGTGTGGGCTCCCACATACCGTATTCTGCCGGGTCCATGGGGAGGATGCATATGGGATTGGGTAATTCATCGAGACATCTGGGAAATTAGACCACCTGGTATGCCCAATCGATTTTTAGTTAGTGCTCCTAGGATTACACCTGACATTTGGATGGGGTTAGGTAACCTATGGACATTCTGGCCATTAGAACCCCCACAGCTTCAGTGTACACGTAAACTGAAGCCAGGAGAAGTTGTCACTGTCTATGACTACGTTTGCTGGGAGGGTAGGGGACAAGGAACTACCCTGACAGGACACTTACTCTTCCAAGCTAATGATAGCTGTGTGTATGTTAATGACACCATATCACAAGACATACATTTTAATCTCACTACCACTGCAGGCAATCATATCATTTACTGGCCTGCAGATAGAGTTTTTCAAGTAGCCCTTAGGTTCCAGATACCCTTTAATTGGACTAGCTTACTATCTGATAGATTTCAAAATTTGCTTTCATTGTTACCTGAGATCCAGAAAATCTCTGAGGTACAAGGGCGAATTCACATGCTTCAAAATGTATATCAAGTAGAAAAGTATGCCTTTCACACTGCTTATAGAGTATCTACCTTATGTACTAAATATGATGTATTGTGCTTTATGACAAAGGCTGTACAACAACCCCATTATAGTATTGCTATGGGAATGTTATTGCTTGTATTGTTATTAGTTAGTTTAGGATTATGTTATTGTTGTTGTAAAAGATGTAATAATAGTAATACCTTTCATGTTCATGCTAATCATGCATTGTCGTTGCATCCAATCAAAACCCCTAAGGTTGAAGCATCTGATTTAGAATCAGAAGTCCAGGACTTGATGCAAATAGAGATTTGAGAATGTTTGTTGTACTAGAAGTACAAAAGGGGGGGTTGTGGAAGCAGAGAAAAGAACTGACAGAAGGGAACAGTAATGCATGACGTTTGTTAGCAAGAGTCAGGCTAACTGTAACCCTGATAACGCGAGATTTGTAGAAGCGAGGATTGTGTGAGGCGGGTGAGAAAGAGCTGTGTAAGAAGTTATGATGACCTCAGCATAGATAAAGTGTAGAAGACCTTGGGTAGATAAGGTATAGAAAATAATTGTATGTTGGCAAGAGTCAAAACAACTGAGGAAATGAGATATCAAGATGGCCTATGTATAAACAAAAATGCTGCTGTCTCTCATTATTGCCTGTAACAAAAGGTATAAATGCTTGCTGTAATTGTTTACCTGTTGAGAGACCTGTTTAGCTCTCTCCCTCTGCACATGTGAGAGTTAATAAACATCTGACTTGCTGTACCAAAACAAATAGTGAGAACTCTGTTTTTCTCCGACATCGTTAATGAAAATATTGAATACCAGACCCAGGACTGACCCCTATGAGACTCAACTAGATACTAATTTTGACAGGGGACTATTGATAGTTACTCTTATAGTAGTTTTTCCAGGCAGTTTACCCACCTTATAGTAATTTCACCTAGACCACACTTCCCTAGTTTGTTTATGAGAATGTCATATGGTACTATGTCAAAAGCTTTACTAAAATGAAGATATATCACCTCTACTGTTTCTCCCCTCCCCCCATACATTAGGCCGGCCGGTAACCCTGTCAAAGAAGAAAACTAAGTTGGTTTGCCATGATTGACAAATACATGCTAGCTCTCCCTTATAACCCTGTTATCCTCCCAGTCCTTACAAACTGATTGTTTAATAATTTGCTCCAGTATTTTCCCGAGTATTAAAGTTATTCTGACTGGTCTATAATTTTCTGGGACCTCTTTGTTCCCCTTTTAAAAAGTATGTTCTATGTTTGCCCTCCTCTAGTCTTCTGGGACCTCACGTGTCCTGCACAAGTTCTTGAAGCAATCTCAGAACTGTCAGCAATTATCTTCAACAAGTTCTTTAAGTATCCTAGGATGAATTTTATCAGACCCTGCTGATGTAAATACATCTAACTTTTCAAAATATTCTTTAACCAGTTCTTGAGCTATTTTGGCTTGAGTTCCTTCCCCCCTATTGTTAATAGTGTGTTGAGTGTCCAATCATCATTAACGTTTTAAATGATGGCTGAAACAAAATAGGCATTGAATACCTCAGCCTTCTTCATGTCATCTGTTATTAGCTCTCCTTCTCTGCTAAATAGAGGACTTACACTTTTTTCATCTTTCTCTAGCTTCTAATGTATTTAAAGAACCTCTTCTTATTGACTTATGTCCCTTGCTAGGTGTAACTCATTTTGTGCCTTAGCCTTTCTGATTTTGTCCCTATACGCTTGTGCATATTCTTTTGTACGCCTCCGTAGCAATTCGTCTTTGGTTTTCATTTTTTGTAGGATTCCTTTTTAATTTTCAGGTAATTAAAGAGCTCCTGGTGGTGCCATATTGGCATCTTCATATTCTTCCTATCTTTCCTTCATATCAGGATAGTTTGTAGTTGTGCTTTTAATGTTGTCCCTGAGAAAATGCCAGCTTTTCTGAACTCCTTTATTCCTTAGATTTTGTTCCATGAGGACCTTGCTTACTAGTTCTCTGAGTTGGTTAATGTCTCCTTTTTTGAAGTCCATTGTTATTTTCTTGTTACTCCTTCCTTTCGTTAGAACAACAAAATGTATCATTTCAGAATCACTTTCACCCAAATTGCTTTCCACATTTAGAGCCTCACATGTAATGTTCTTAATGTGCTTTACTATATTATTTTCTTTTATCATCTTACCACATCATATCTCCAGGAGATCTGGAACAGACTATACAAACATGTAATTTTCACTTTTACTGAACTGTACTTGTCTCTTGACAATGGTTTTAATAATTCACAATTAATTACAAGATATGCATCTATTAATTCTTTCAACCCTACAGGAGGTAACTAGTATTATTGCTCAAGAAACAACTTAATTAATTAACTGTTAAATGCTGTAGTAAATCATATAGTCCTTATACAGAATACATAATGGGAACATTTAAGAAACTTTCAGTTATATAAAACATGATATTAATATTAAACAAACTGTTAAAAGAACATAAGTAAGCTTGCAAAGTCAAACACTCAAAAGTTAGGAAACACTAGACCTCTGCCACTTGAGCTAACAGACTCTCTGATAGCAGTAGTAGGTTATCATCCTCTATGTGGATCAGCACTAGAGGGGGGTGATACACTTGGCCAGTGGGTTTCACAGATCTTTGCTGGCAGCCGAGAAATGGGGAGACTCAGGAATCACGGATTTCATTCTGGGCTCAGGAGAGAAGTGTGCACAGATTCATCTGCTCATTCCTCCCAAGCATGGTTCTCCCCATCTCCTGCAACTTGCCCTGTCCCGTGTCTTCCTTTGCCTGACTCCTTAACCCATTCCCACTCTCCTCACCTAGCCAGTCAGTCTCCACTCCTCAAGCTTTTATCTGAGTCCCAGTTTCCTTGCCCAGCCATTTTTAATTACCCCTGCCTCTACCCAGCTCCTTTCCCCCAATCTTCTTACTGAGCCAGTTCTAGTCCCTCCTCTCTTCCTGGCATCTGATCCAACCTGCCTACCATTCCCTCCACACATCCTGGAATCCTATTGCCCCTTCATTCCACCAACACTCCCCAACCCCATTGAATCTCCCTCCCCAGGCTCTACATCCAATCTTAGTGTCTCATCTCCCCTCCCAAGCTCCTCATTCCAGTCATCTCCAACCAATCTGAATTTCCCCCTCACATTCCAATGCCTGATCAGATCTATTTTCCCTCTCGCCTCACCCCATCCCACTCTAAGTTCCACTATCCTTCCCAACCCGTCCCCATCTCCACCCTTTCACCCTAACTCCCAATTCCACTCTCTTCCCCATGAGGCTCCAGCCCCACTTTCTCCCACACCCCCCAACTTCAGGTGGCCTGGGCCCAGCGGCGGGGGGAAAAGGGGGGGGAAGGGGAGAGTCATTGACAGCATCTCCCTGCTTCCAGTTCCACTGTCCGGACCTGAACCCAGCATAGTATACAGTAACCCAGAGCTGGTATTGCAGGGAACATCCTACTTAGCCCCATGCAGGAGCATTCTCAGTGTGGTTGGAATCTTTAAGGAGTTTATCTGCTAAAATCTAAGAAGTCTGAGCAAGTGCAAACTGTAATTTTTCAAAAGTTTATAATTTGGGCAGATTCTCACAGGACAGCACAAAGTATATCCCTGACACAAAGGCACCATCCTACCAAAATTCAAATCCCAGCTCCAAAGCTTGGACACACGCAGGAATTTTTTTGTTTGTTTGTTTTTAATACAGTTGCCAGAAATTTTTAACCTGGGTAAAAACATTTTTCACTTGCCTTGCTCTTGGAAATGGCTGAGCCATTTTGGCTATTTTCCCCCCCAAAATCAGGGGGAGGTAGACATGTAAAATTTCAGCTGAAATAGATTGGCAAATTATAAACAACTGAAAATAAGGTCTTATAATGGGAGGTGTTGGGTAACCTTCATAAAAAGTAAAATTACCAGCCCTGCCTATAATTCTATTACCCTTATAGTTCAGATCTCTGATGAATGACTATATTGACTTGTGAAAATTCACCTCTCACATTTCAATAGCACTTCAATAACATTCTGTATTTCCTACCTTGCAGCAACTCCAAGTTGCCCCATCCCTTGGAGGCTTCACTCCTTTACTCCCTACTCCCTTCTTCATTTAATTACTGATGATTTTATTGAATGAAACAGATTATGCTGACATTCAAAGTGTCATCACTAAGCTTCAATATTTCCTTTAGAATGTTAATTCTGAAGAGGAAAAGAGTTCATGACTCAGTCATTATTTCAGGTTATCTGAAGCCTCAGGACAACAACACTGCACTGGGAGTAACCAAGAGACCTAGAAACATTTGATTTTAAATGAAATCTTATATCTTACGGGTGCACAAAAATACATGACATTTGACACCTCTGCATTTGGTAAACCCTGTCTGCAGTGTCACTTTATTTCTCAGTTCTCTGCTATTGTGTACTGTTTATAAAAGCCCTTTAAACTTCTTAATTGTAGGCACAATTATATCTTCTCATGTATCATCTTTGATCTATTTAAATGATAGCCTCAAGGTTCTCTGTTGTATTTTGAGTTATGCCCCACAGTACTGTTTTCCTCATATATTGCATACCCTTGTTCCCAAAGAATTTCTCTGTTTTTACTATAGGCTTGTCTTGAAAATAGTCCTGTTCTTTTTCCAAGAGAGAAAAGAAACTTCCTTCCTTTATGTATTCTGTTCTGCATATTTGTTTTCAAATATTGAACACAATATTTGAACACAAAGCAGTTAAGGTATTTGGACAATTTAGAAATGAAATGTCAATGCATTATTATTGGAAACAGTAAACATGCACTGGATAAGCTGATACTTATTGCCACTTTTGAACAGAAACAGGGGTAGTGGTGTCCTCAGGGAAATTCTTAGGTATTCACATGTGGATCAACTGAATAAAGAACAAGTGAATCAAAGAAAAACACCTTGGAAATAAGATTATGTATGAAGATTTTTTCATATAGATACATCTTTTGATTACTAAGACACAATACAATGCAATTTTAGATACAAATGCCTACACATCGTCATTTTGTACTAATATCTAAATCTAAGTTTACATTGAATAATCACTGTGTTTTTCCATTGGGGGCGGCGGGGAAGAAACACAGTAATTATTCACTTTTAAATGTGAAACTGAGCACAACCTTCCTCTATTTCCTGAAGCTTTTTGCTGTAAAATACAGTATCAGTAACTGATTAAAAACAAGTGTAGAATAAAGTTGATGGCTACTTCTTTGGGTGACCTCTGCATATACACATTTGAGTAATCAAGGCAGCTGTGGCTGGAGCTCTTGGAATCTTCCCATGAGCAGTGTCTATTGGCCATCTCCTCTCTCCTCCCCTTGTGCAGATTTCTGACAGTATGAAAGGTAGAAGGGTCTCAACTATTATTCTTCAGTGTGTAACCTTAACCTAGAGATACTCAGTGTTTAGGGCTAGCTGAAACTCTGTCCCCTTTTTGGTTTCTCAGTGCACATCCTCAAATGTCAGGTCTCATTCCACTACTTTAGTTCAGGGTCAGGTACCGCCCTGACTGTGTCAGCTGTTCATTACTGAACAGGCTCAAATAGGTTCTGGTGCTCACTTGGGGGACCTGTGGCCAACAACCTTTCTAAAACAAGTATGTTTATATTGGCCAATGGGACAAAGCATTAGAGAAAATTCAGAACAACAAATAGACTACAAGCATAATTTGTCCAATCTAGTCTTATGCTTCACTACAAACTGAGTTAGATGGGCTTCCCCCCTTGAATTATAAGGGAGAACAGGCCAACTTACATTCTTTAAGGGAGCCAAGGAGCTCTTGGACCCAGCCTGGGACCCATTTAGGCCCAGAACCCGCACTGTATTTTTCCCTTTCCAGAAAGCTAGTTTGTTTTTATCCCCCCAAAGTCACCACCTTCTCTGTGTGCACTCCTGGGCCCAATCACCATATTCTCATCTGTCTTTGTGTCTTTGCCTCAAAGCCAAACTCAGTTTTACACAAACTGGATCATTATTTGAACTTCATTCTCAGCCCACATCTATTAAATAATCCGGAAGCTGAAAGATAAGCTGATGTGTATTTTCAGAAGTCTTTCTTAAATAGGTGGGATGTGACTCTTTGCTGTGTGTCACAGCAATGCAATATGTTGCTAAAGGAGATAAGCTGCAGTATCCTCACACAGTTTCTTGTTACTTTTATAGTCAGAGGGTTTCATGCTCTGAACAAAGTTAAGAGCTGTTGGATGTTTATCCCAATGAAACTTGAACTCTAAAGACCTATTCTCACCGGTGTTCTTTTACCACTCTAAGTGTAAAGAGGCCATACAGTTGGCATAATCAATGTGAATGTAGTGTAAATGAGAATCTGGCCTCAAGATTTGAAGAGTTGTCTATTACTGTTCAACACAGAATTAGTTATTCCTCATTTATGAAATGTTAAAGTTTCTGGGGCAGATCCTCAGCTGGTGTCAACTTGTCATAGCTCTACTGAAGTCAATAGAGATTCACTGGAAAGTGGAATTCAACCTTAATGAGATTCAGATTCAATGGACTTGGTCAGTGCCAGTCTTATTTTTAAAAAAGGACATGCAAGAGCTGCCAATAGGGTGCTGCTTTCCTCAATCTTCTCATCCTTAACAGGTCACAAAAGACTATCTAAGGTACTTATATGGCTCTCGCCACTGTACCTTCTGAGCACCTCACAGTCTTTAACGTATTTATTCCTCACAGCACACCTGATAGGTAGAGAAGTATTGTTATCCCCATATTACAGATGGGACACAAAGTGGCTATGTGACTAGCCCAAGGTCACACAAGAAGCCAGTACCAGAGGAGGAACTTGAACTGAGGCCTTCCATGTCCTACTGCTGTAATCACTAGACCATCCTTCCTCTTTGTAAACATACTTTATGGCTATTACTCCTGAGAAGAGATTGGTAAATAACCAGAAAATGCATTTTTTATACACTAAAAAACACAAAATTTTGACATGCCACGTTCTGATCTCTATCCAATGTATGCCACTGAAACTTGTCCACACACATTCATTGAATAATGAGCAGATTTGTTAGAAAAAAGTCTGTTTGTGAACCAATCAAAAACAGAGGGCAAACTTAATCATATGACTGTTCTCTACAGATAATTTACCTAATTCTATTCTTTGCCATAGAGAATTGGTCACCAAGACAGCACCACAGACAAAATGGTATTCTTTTTGCACATGCCTAGGACCATCTCTTTTTCTGATCATTGCAAGGACCCAATACATATGCAGCTGCCCTGAACTGTGATAATTACCATTGCATAATGAATCCCTGGCCTTACCCTCCTTCTCCTGCAGCCACAGTCCCTTAACTCAGGCAAATAGAGGCAGAACATATGAAATACTACCCCAGATCTGTGCCACCAGAAGGTTCCTAAACAGGGGTGATTGTTCCGTGACCCAATGTGACTGCTTTAAGACTACCATGTGCCAGCCATGCAGCACAGAGCAGCTGAGTATCAGGATCAAACAATAAGAACACAAGCATTACTTAAAGGGAGAATAATTACGACTGAGACAACTAGATAGTGTATCAATTCTGAGAAATCCTTTAAGCACAAAAAGCACACTTAGTTTATAGGAGTGGACAACAAAGTTAGGGCAAAGCTGGTTATTTTACCAAGCACACATCACTCATATCATTTTCTAAATTATGCACATATAATATTAAGTATTTTGTCAAATGGCATCAAATATGTACAATTTCCTAACTGCTAGTACTACCTAGAGAATTACCTACAACTTAACAATCAGAGATATGGAATAGCAGACAATTTTAAAGTTTATATGGCTTCTAGAGCCAAATAAATGTGTTTGAGCCCAAACAAGCTATCAGGTTACAGTTGGTTCATGTTTTCTTGATGACCTGATCTTTGATACATTCTGTGAAGATAAAGCAATCAACTGAGACTACAAAAATTCTTCATGTAAGATATATTTTACTGCTAATACAATATAGTCTTCAGGGAGCCCCCTCACTGTATAAATATATTGGAACAGATAAACCTACTGAACCTACTAAGCACCACTTTTATTTATATGATTTTTATTTAAAGCTAAAACTTATTATAACATGATGACAAAAGAAGAAAAATGGGGAAACAACAGCCTTCCAGGCACTAAAGATGCCAAGATCTTACAGCTATATTGCATACATACATACACACACACACTCCCTGCAGATACATTTTTACTGAGAATGTATTTTGATGCTTTAGCAGTTATTTAGGCTTTTTCTATCAGATGTCTAATAGTTAGGATGACATTCTCTTTGACTGTTATAAATAGCTCTATAGTATTTTCTGTTGAGAGGCTATGCCAGTTGCAGCATTAGTAACACTGCAGATCACCTCATCTTGCTCATGTCATGGATCAAAACTATAGAAAAAGAAAAAAGGTTCTGACATAGAAAACTAACATCTTTGATCAACCAGTGATGAACTGGTTTTCCTGAAGGCATAGGATGAGAGAGAGAGAGAGAAAATGGGAGAGTGAGATTAGTCAGCCAGGCTCAAAATGCACTATTTTCCTGCTGTTCAAATCTCTGAATTAAATTTTGTTTATTTCTTAAAATTAATACTGTATATAAATGTTTGTTTCTGTATCTGAAGAGAAAGGATACGCTATTGGCCAGATCAGTTATATAATCGTGAAATTAGTATCAAACTTATACAAGCCTCAATCTAGACATTATCCTAAATCCACATAATACCCACAAATATTAATATGAGATCTATACAAAGATAGGAAAGGACTGGTTTAAGATGCACTGATGTAATTCTGTCTCCTCAAACTCCAAACCATAAGACACACACCAAAAAAAAAAAAAAAAAAAAAAAAGTGTCAATGGCATTATCAGAAGCCAGATTTACTGGCATGCTTCAGATGCTTCTGCTGAGACAAGCTTGGCTCAACTAGATTGTGAGTTTGCAGTTTTTTTGTGTCACTGAAGCAGTGCAATGTAGCTAGAGTACGCTGGTGAAATCTGGCCCATAGATTGGTATGTTACCACATTCAAGGAACAAATATGTACTTTCAGAGTACAATAATTTTAGTTTAAGAAAACACAAGAAACAACAAAAACAAATGTTCTGAGAAAGCACAGCAGGTTTGCAGCAATGCAGACCAAAATGGCTTCTGAGTCTTCAAACAGCATCAGAAGACAGTTGGAATGGAGGTCATTTTGCAAATAGCAATATTACTGTGTTAATAATTTAATTTCACCTTTAAAATCAAGTGCATTATTTTCCCAAAAGTCAAAGAAAAAATAGGCAATGCCTAAAGAAATATGAGCTGCCAGCCTAACAGTCTTTTTTTCTTGTTGATGTAAGAAGTGTAGAAACCTAGGCTTTCTGTGATTATTGATTTACTAGTGTATTAGGTTTTAAAGAACTGCTGGAACATTTCAATAAAACAAGCAAGCGTAGGTTAAAATGTCTCTATCCATGCCGAAAGAAGGTGCAAAACATCAGATGTTACCAATGCCAATCTTCTGTTCCATGGCAGGCAGTAAATTGAAGGCAGTACCAGAAGGTGTGCAGTAAAAAAATTCCATAAAACTTCGTCAATAAATTTTACTTGAGTAACAATTTTTTCATCTGACTGTTAAAGCAGCAGTTGTAAAAAAAAAAAAAACTTTCCCTAATATACCTGTCAGTTGCTTCCAGGAATATGGAACATTTTGCCTTTCAGGAAATAGTTTTTAGAGTTTACCAACTACACACATAGGCTGAGCAGTGCAAGGAATGACTATAATTTTGTTTTCCCTTTAGGTGACCTGATCATTGCCTCCTCCAGCATGAATGGAAATGAGTAATAGAATGAAGTTGGGTATAGGGTAAAACACAAATATGGTATGTTCTTACCATGATATGCACTCTAGATGCTCTTCAGAGAGAGTGGTGTGAGGCTAGGATGCAAAGAGATGAGGTTTGCTCCCAATCGGTGCCACAGGAATTCTTGGCAAGTTTAATAGTGATCGCTCAACATAAATGTAATTTGGTTTCCTCATCACGCACCAATTTCATACAACATTGGGGAGGTGGAGGCGTGGAGGGAAGCTGCTAGAAGGAAGGCATTGACAGCACAGCTCCTATGTCCCCAAGCCCTGCCACACTCCTGAAATTAAGACCACCTGCAAGAATGTCTGTGGCCTCCAGACTCTGAGCCTGAAGGGGACAGGATTGGGTTCTGTCTACATCACATGAAGGAGACAGGATTGGGTTCTACTGTTCTGCGCTAATACCTCCTAATCCCCAACCCTTCCCACTGACTGATTCTAATACTTCCAGCAAAAGCAACCTAATCATAGCCATCTCATCAGCCGCATAGAACAGTTATAATGAAAACTCATATCATACTATACTTGGATTGTGCTTAGAATATTGGGGGGCTCTAGAGAAATTTGAGGTGAGGCATTTTAACACTCCTCCTCCATAGATGTACATATTCTTTTGAATATTCTCTTCTCACCACTGCTTTCTCTGCATGGCCTTTTCAGTTAAATTTGGGTGACTTTCCTGAAGATCAGCTACTGTTGCTTTGTAATACCCTGTTGGAACAAGCACTACCGGGTCTGGAATATTAGATGTGGGGTGCCTGCCTCTGGAAAATGAATACTCTGATGATATATTAGCAGCCATAGAATATATAGAAATGGTATGAAAAATATTCTTACTTTGATTTTCCCTTGTTCCTGAGTAGACCAGTATTCCAGGCACCCTAAAGGGGAAAATCATCAGAACACTGATCTGTTATTTGCATTGTGATCTAGTGGCAATATCTATATAGTTTCTGGCATTTCTATGCCTAGACATATCAGTCGTCTTAAAACAGTAAGAAAAGAAGTTTTAAGATATGACAAACATTCTGATATGACACTGACCTTAACCCCAACACCTCAGACTACATTAGAGCAAAACCAAGAAGGTCAACACTCCAGTCATGAGGATATTTCTTTATGCAAACTTTCAGAAATATATTAACAGTAATCAGCCATGGTTATTATGTGCCAATATACAATATTCCATTATTTTGCACGGTTAGGTCTCAAAAGCTTATTATTCATGGCTCATTTTTCTAGTTCTAATAACAGCCTATAAATGCCACAGTATTTTCATTAAAAATCTCATTGTTGGACTCCATTTTGTTGGCATTTCATATACACTATACATCATAATGAACTGTACATTTGTGGGTATAAACAGTACTGATAGCAGTTCAATTACAATGAGATGTTTAATAATTGTCTGCTAATTTCACTTTGAGCAAGTGTTCTTTTGTTTCAAATCTGATCTGCTTCTAGATCATTAAAGCACCAATAGGCTGCTATTGAACTTTTTTTATGTGTCTAATTAAAGATACAGCTTGAATTATTCATGCACTATGGTATCCCATGAATAATTTATGCAGAAGTTTCATTGACAAAACTTAATTTTTAACTTCAATAAAACCTTAAACCTTCTTACTTTTCAAGGTCTTTCACAATAATCTCCTTATGACTTTTTATAACCGCCCGTTACCAATTAATGTCACAAAAATGAAAGAAAAAAAATATTAAGACAGGTTCATGAAATTGGTTTGGTTTACTTGAACATCTTAGTTATATTGTCTGTATATTTTTGAAAGAAGGTCTGATAAAAAGGACGGGCGATAATCTGATTAGAACAACTTGATCTCACAATCCAACCAACCACTGGAGAATGGACAGACAAAAGGGCTAGTCATAGCTAGAAGAGGAGCAGAGTCAGATATATAGTATATTAAAACAACAAATGGTTGACTAGTGGTCACAATAAAGGCTGAAATTTCATCCTCAACCTCCCTCTTTAAGGCCTTTGTATTGCTTCTGGCTTCAAAGTTAAGAGGAAAATTATGTGGCAGTGACAAACTGTGCAAAAGGGGAGGCTTTGGCAAGCATAATGCCCCCAGCCATGAGGAGGTGGTAACTGTTGTTACTCTACTGAAAATGCATAAGAAGAGTGCTTAATACCACTCTGCTGAAATGCAGGGACGGGGACCATTACTCATTACTATCAAGAACATGGTCTTACTGAGTCACTAGCACTGCTTTCTGTGCTACCTTAAGGTCTACTTCCACAGCAAATATATCTACACACAGATACTCTGCACTTAGTTCCTACAGATAAATTATGGTTACCCCTCTGTACGTCTGTGGTAGAAGGAGCCCTGGTATACCCCCCCCTTCCCCACAAAATTCAGCACACACAAATGATGGAATAATTGGTCCTAATGGTCAAGATGCTTTTTTGGACTAATTCTTAGAGGAAAAGCACACTCATTTTGCTCTGATGATCAATCTGGAGTTATAAAGCTAAAATGCACTTATCACCATGAATAATTTCTGAAGTCTGTTTGAAAAATTGAAGTTCAAATTTCTGTGTCTAGAATTTGTTTTATCACAAAGCCTGTGCAAAATGACCATGACAAAATTAGGATTCTACATTTCATTTTGATTTCACGATGATCTAACTGCTTTACAAAAATTAGGTCAGATGAAGAAATCAACCTGCTAAGTTTTCTCAGTAAACCATTTCAAAACTAAGTTCCCTACTAACAAACTTTGGGGACAGATATTGATAAGGGAATGTGATTTTGCACATACATTTGCATGAAGCAACAAAGAGTCCTGTGGCACCTTAAAGACTAACAGATGTATTGGAGCATAAGCTTTCGTGAGTGAATACCCACTTCATCAGATGCATGTAATGGAAATTTCCAGAGGCAGGTATAAATATGCTGGCAAGAATCAGTCTGGAGATAACAAGGTTAGTTTAATCAGGGAGGTTGAAGCCCTCTTCTAGCAGTTGAGGTGTGAACACCAAGGGAGGAGAACCTGCTTTTGTAGTTGGCTAGCCATTCACAGTCTTTGTTTAATCCTGATCTGATGGTGTCAAATTTGCAAATGAACTGAAGCTCAGCAGTTTCTCTTTGGAGTCTGGTCCTGAAGTTTTTTTGCTGTAAGATGGCTACCTTGACATCTGCTATTGTGTGACCAGGGAGGTTGAAGTGTTGTCTGTGGGTGAGGACTGGCCTGCCTCCCAAGGTCTATGAAAGCGAGTGATCATTGTCTAGGATGGGTTGTAGATCACTGATGATGCACTGGAGATACCCGTATGAGGAAATAAGGAAACAAAATCAACAGAGCCAGTCGTGTACCCAGAAGCCTCCTGCTACAAGACAAGCCCAAGAAAGAAACCAACAGAACTCCACTGGCCATCACCTACAGTCCTCCGCTTAAACCTCTCCAACGCATCAGTGACCTACAACCCATCCTGGACAATGATCCCTTGCTTTCACAGTCCTTGGGAGGCAGGCTAGTCCTCACCCACAGACAACCCGCCAACCTGAAGCATATTCTCACCAGAAACCACACACCGCACCATAACAACTCTTACTCAAGAACCAATCCATGCAACAAACCTCGATGCCAATTCTGCCTGCATATCTACACCAGCGACACCATCACAGGACCTAACCAGATCAGCCACACCATCACCAGTTCATTCACCTGCACGTCCACCAATCTTGTATATGCCATCATGTGCCAGCAATGCCCCTCTGCTATGTACATCGGCCAAACTGGACAGTCCCTACGTAAAAGGATAAATGGACAAGTCAGATATTAGGAATGGCAATATACAAAAACCTGTAGGAGAGCACTTGAATCTCCCTTGGTGTTCACACCTCAACTGCTAGAAAAGGGCCTCACCCTCCCTGATTAAACTAACCTTGTTATCTCCAGACTGATTCTTGCCTGCATATTTATTCCTGCCTCTGGAAATTTCCATTACATGAATCTGACGAAGTGGATATTCACCCACGAAAGCTTATGCTCCAATACATCTGTTAGTCTTTAAGGTGCCACAGGACTCTTTGTTGCTTTTTACAGATCCAGACTAACACGGCTACCCCTCTGATATTTGCATGACGCTAACTGATAAGACATGTGCGAAGATAGATATAAATGCCTTTCTGACCTTGTGCGTGTAAGTGGCCATGAACACACAATTAATATGCCATTCAAGAATAGATACCCAGTATTTATGCACATATTCTAGGCTCATGCAAATGTACATAATTAAGAACACCTAGTGTAATGCAGAAAAGTCTGGGCTCTGATTATTTACCGATATTGATCTCTAAATTCCAGTTACTCCTGCTTATCTTTCTAAGAATATCAGCCTCTATCTAAGAATGATACAAATGAAACATTAAGATTATTAAGCCTTTCCAGAGAATCAAGGAAAAAGAATTCAGAAAAAACATGAGCGTGATTTAAAGCTCCTCTAAAAGTATGACCGGGACAAACCAGCATGTTGTGCAAGGGTAAATTATGTTTAACATGTTAAAATTCTTTGGAATAGTTAACAATATAGTGATAAAGGAGGAGAACCAGTAGATGTAATTTACTTAGACTTCCCAACAAATTGTGATAAAAGCCTTTCAGAAGAGGTCATTAAGGGAACTTGGCAACAATCCCAGTGTCAGAGGTGAAGTTCTGATATGAATTAAAAACTGTTTAAGAGATAGGAAGCAAAGTGTGAGAAGAAATAGGCAATTCTCTCAGTGAAAAGAGGTTAATAGCAGACTGCCCCAGGATCAGTATGTGGACTGGTGGTGTTCAGTGAATAATACGGAAAAATATTATAATGGCATTAAGCTTGTATCAATAACTTGGTACATCATCACCTTGAATATTGTTTTCAGTTTGGTCACATATCTTGGAAAAGGTAGATCAGAAACAGAAGAGTTCAGAGGTCACTGACCTTGATTAGAAGTGGGTGAAAGTGAAATTTATTTTTAAAAATAATATTCAAGTCAGGGATCATTAAGTATAGAAAAGAGAAAAGGAAGATTAAATACTACAGAGAAATACTAGATGTCAAATTATGAAAGATCTAGGAAAGGCTAATCAGATTTTCCAGAATATATAAAAATGTGATATTCAATTAAACTAAATGGTTAATCGGTTTAAAACAGATACAAGAATTTTCTTGCTAACATAGTCCATATTTAGCTTGTTTCTCAGAAGATATTACTAAGGTAAAAGTCTTCGTAAAATTAAAAGAGATTCCACACAAATAAAAATAGAATCCTCAGGAAAAAAAATTAACATTACAGGATTATTAGAAGCCATAGTACTCCCATTTCATAAGGAGATCCTCAGCCTTGGCCAGGAAGACATCTTCCCTCACAGTATGGTATCTCATTTACTAAATGCATTGTCAAGGTATTTTGGGTTTTTTTTGCCTTCCACTGAAGTACTGGTCATAGGTCACTGTCAGAGGCAGAACATTAGCTAGACAGACCATGGATTTATTCCAAAATAATAAATATCTGTGTTACCATCACATCCTTCCTCCTAATCACTTTTTCCCCCAACTTGTAATAAGCACCCATGACTTACTGTAAATGTGCTTGCCTGCAATGTAGAAGACTATCAGGTCAATGACAGTTTTGCCAAAGCTATTTTTTCCTCTCATTTGTAAATGTTCTAATGAAAATCATTTTAAAGAACAACCCACATTTAAAAAAAAAAAAAAAATCTATACACTCCAGGAAAACACAAAACACCATGTATAGTGCAGCAGATTTTCAACTAGCCAATACTCCAGTGTCATCAAATCAAAGCATCATGGGACAAATTTATAAAGATGCAGATGCGTGCGTAGTGGGATTTTCAAAAGCACCTATGCTCCTAATTGCATGTGGGGAGTTAGATGTGTAATCTCAATACAGCAAGGAGACAGCCCCTTCTCCCCCCCCCCCCCCCCCGTCTCTTAAACCTCACAGGAGGGAAGTGCAGTGGGGTTCCAGAAATGGGCTGGGACAAGCTATGGAGGTGTGGGAGGGCTGATGGCAGTCTTCTGCCAGGTGGAAATAATTAAGGAAGGCATTATGACTTGCACTGTATGAATTATGTTAGTTCCAAGAGGAGTTAAATAATAAAAGTTTGTGGACTAATTAAACCATGTCCATTGCATCTTCTCTTTCTTTTCAAGAGTCTGGGAAAAGCCCATTGGGCACCTTGCTACATCTTTAGATGCCTAAAGACCTTTCAAAATATGGCTTATACTTAATGGTAAAATTGTGGCATAACAAAGAGACTAAGTAGAATTTGAGCCAGCTGTTGGGATCCATGAAACCTGTAGCCAGGAAGATCTGAATTCCTGAGTACGCACAATTGGAGAATGGTCTGAAATTTAATAGGAGACTGAGTCTACTGCTGCCTACATGAACTGACTGTTGAATCTAAGGAAAGTTCAGAGTGTACATCACTGTCATGCTATGGATCCAGATCTAGTCGTCTTCTTTCCCAGTCACATAGGTGGAGGAAGATAAATGAAGGACCATAATCTAGCTGACAAGAATCAGATTCACTGAACACTGAATTTTGTTTGCTATAGATCTATTAAGTACATAGCCTGCAAAATTATGTCACTGTATTTAAGGTGGTTGAATAAGTACAAATAAAATAAAAATGACCCTGTCAATCACTCAAAGCTTAAACCAAATGTGACCTGAATATATTACGAGATTCAGAAATGTTTAATTATTTTTAAAACCTATTCAGTCCATAAACTTGATTACTCTCAGAAGCAAAAGTGCAAAAATACCAGTTCTTAGTTTTATATACAACCCAGATGGAAATAAGAAGTCCCTAGAATCCTCTATGAAGTTATATTTCTGGCACATTTACCCTCCAATTCTGAGTAAATAAAAACAAAAACAAAAACCCCAAATAAGCTATTTTATCTAAACCAAAGCTCCCGACTTGAGAGGCCCACCCTTCAGTTGCTGTAACTTGACGTAAACCTTTTATACTTTAAAGGACAGAAATATTCATCTCTAATTTGTTTCAGTATATCACAATGATACCTGTGCCCAAAAAAATGGGAAGTATTCGATGGTCCTACAAATTTTGTTGAGATGACTTGGTGATTGCACATTGAGTGATACTACAAAAAATATAAAGAATTGAAGCGTCAATTCAAGAACACTTAATACATTTCATTTTATATTGCCTGCTAAATGCAATGGTGAATCTTTAGAAAAGTATACAGTTTTGTTTCTGTAAGTAATGTCTGAATAGACCAGTTTAAAGAAGAAAAATGCATTCCCTATATTACTGATAACATTATGGGGAGAGGGGTCATCACCATGTTGAGTAACCATACTGAGATTGTGAGACAAACCTTAAAATAGTTCAGAAGTGTAACTTTGAATTGATAATTATATGAAACCTTGGACCAGATGGCCACTATCTGCAGACCTATCCATATATTATGTTTTGATTGGCCCCATTGTTTTGTTGTTTGAATTCTGAAATATTTATATATTTGTTGTAATAGAGTCAAAATTGGGAACATTTTCCTGTTTAAATGTATGCCTCTACTACAAGTGCAGATGAGGCATCACTATATGATTCTACTGCTACCTGTTTGCATGTACCAATTGATGGAATGACCATTATATGGTTTGCTATAGCTTGCATTCTTCTTCAGGATGTAAGATTCACCACACTGACTTTTACTTTTCAACTTCTGAACTCACTGCTGTTATTTACTGGCCTATGTTACTTCTCAGTTTTGTTTCTTTTTTTCTTTTGGGGGGGGATGTGGGGAGAAGGAGCTTGATTGACAAGATGCAGAGGATTTATGCAGAGCAATGGGTATCCTGTGTGAACTCTCTGCATGCCTATACCCAGGGATCAGAAGGGAGAAAAGTGTAACTAGAATACAGGAAGAGAAGGGGTAGGACCAGAGCGGCTGCTTTGGCTTAGCAATGTGTATAGGTCATGTCCTATATTCTACAGGTTAGACATTTAAAAGCTGCCAGGTTACCCACTGGGCTTTGGCAGAAACATAAAAGAGCAGAGGTTACTTTTAAACTTGGACTTTGAAATATATTTCTTGCAGAGGATATAAAGAACCTTTTTTTTTTTTTATCTGGTGGCTGGGAAGTTCTTGCTGATATACATTCTCTTAACAGATTTATCTTATTGACTATGCAATCAATATGGAACTGTCATATTTACTTGTTCCTGCTCACAGCAGAAACTTGGATTATTTGCTGAATTAGCCAACAATTTTTAGAGGCCATTTGGAACCATCAAGTTGTTCAATAGCTACCTATGTAACTGATATGTTCTTTATACTCATCCTCCTTCCCCTACATTCCTTCTTCCTTTTATTTTTCCCCAGACTCATTTGTTAGTCTGTCATGAAGAGTTTACAGTCTATCGCTATGTTCGCACAGCACATAACATATTGGTCCTCTTTCTCTCCTCTCCCAACAAATATTGATAGTTGCCTCGAGGTTCCACAATAATACAGATAATAAGGATACCGAGTGAGCAATATATACCAAGAGCAAGATTCTGCTACCACTACACTGGCAGAAACGTACTTCTCTCCATGAGTAGCTCCATTCCTTTCAGTAGGGCCATTTGTACGCTAAGGTACTATTGTGAATGGGAATGCTAGAAGCAAGCTCCAAGTTGTTAATTAGCATGTACAGTTTTAATTTATAGAAACAAATCTCAGGAATATTATCAATTTAGAGTAAATTGGAGCTTCTTTAATAAAAACTCCATTTGGAGTTCACATCACAGAAGGCCAAATAAGGCTGAGCTACAGGCACTGGAAGGGTTAATTAATCAAAATTAATTTTATTGATTTTCAAGCTCACTCTCTTTATTAAGTACGACTGTTAGATTTTAAAACTAATTTTTGTCTTTCACTGCGACATGTTTTCAATGGAAGTTCGGTCCGCTTTTTTTCTTTAGTTTGGCAATTTATATTCTGCAAATGGCTGTTTGATATTCAGAAGCCACTTGCCATAAAGGTTCAAAGAATTTTTCAATTTCCCACCCCCTTTATCTAAGATATCAACTTGCATGATAAAACTATGTAAGCAGCTAATTAAAAAAAGTCACAATCCATCAAATACAGATCAGTTCAGAAAAACTGTTTTTTGAACAGAAAAAAAGTTTCTATCTCATACAAGAACAAGGAGGTGTCCAGTGAAATTAACTGGAAACAAATGTAAAACTCAAAACATATTTCATTTATTTTTATATCTATAGATAGATAGATAGATAGATACACACACACACACACATACACACACACACACACACACCCCTACCTAATTTGTGGAACCCACTGCCACAAGATATTAAAACCAAGAGTACATTCAGATTAGACACAAATTAATATTGAAGTCCATAGTTATTTTAAAATTTATAAAATGATACAAATCGTCATGGGCAGGGCACAAGCCAATCAATAACTGCCTGACTTTAGTAAAACTCTTATGACTGGGTTTTTCATAATTGCCCCTTACAGATGTCTTGCACTTTCTTGTGCAGTATCTGGTATTGGCCCCTGTTGGTTAAAGGATACTGGATTAGATAGATCACACACGTGGTCCAGCATGGAAATTCTTAGGGCTTTAACAGTCAGTGAAATTCCAGATTTTATATTCAGTTTCAAGAATTTATTGTCTGTGGGTAAAACTTTCAAATCCACTAATTCAGTCATTATCACCTGTATCAATCAATCATTTTTCCCAATACCAAGAGAGATGGAGCTGCAATGAAATGTGTTGGATATTGTTGTCAATGTCAAGAGATATTTGCAAGTACAATGCATTAATATTTTGGTATTCAGAAATCCTGAATTCAGATTTGTCAATATATGGAACAATATCTTGGCACAACATCGCAGGTTAGAATTTGTAAATATTTTAAGTGTTTATCATACTGGAACAAAACCATTTGGGGGCTTACTGCTGCACCTGACCCTTGGAGACATGTTTAATAATGCACATAAATTATGACAATATTTCAGCATAGCCACATGGCAAATTGTATCTTATTGCTTAACTATCCACACATTGTGTCATTATTATTAAATAAGCAATAATACCTCTCTCATCCTTATTCTCTTTATAATACTCTTAGCTGTTTTGTATTGTGCAAGATGATTGCACAGAAAATGCATATTGATCTAGGAAACATACCATTTTAAGACTAAACTAAAAGGGTGGTATTAATGAAAAAAGGAATTGTTCAGATCTTTGTTACTGCATACAAAAAATTGCTTTGGCTAACAACAGTTTTCATGAACCAACTTATACAGAAAAAAGATTTGCTTGCACAAAATGTGTGCACTCAAAAAACCTTGTTACAGAAAGATCTCATTATGTGCAATTTTAATCCATAAAAAGTTGAGCAAAAAGCTCCTATGTTGCATTTTTGCTGGAATAAATTTTGTGCATTAGCCATACAGAAAAAAATTTAGGCTTGAGCCAAAAATGCTATTAAGACCTCATTAACTATGAAACTCCTACACAGCACAGTGAAGAATACATTTCTGAAAAGCAAAGAGGCTAGAAGGTTCTCTTAGCAGCATTTTGGCTCCATTTTTCTTCCTCTACTTAATGTTCCACATAACTGTATTTTTGTCATTTTGAATAAACCACTGGTGTTCCTATTTATATAGTTATTTTATTAAAGTTGCACTGACAGTGAGCCTAATTTTCTGGAAAGCATGTGAAACCCCAATATTTGGATTTTCAAATCTGCCTTGTGGCTTGTGAATGCCTTTTCTGAAAACAAATTTGAGCATCCAAATGTGTTATCTAGGTGCCCTGTTAAGGACCTCATGTTTGGAAATTGGGCCAGAATCTGTAATTGATGGTTAAAGGTTTGATGCAAGTGATGGGAAACTAGCAAGCTAAGGGTTATTGTTCAGGAATAAGTTTTACTTTTGACTCCTGTGTCAGTCTCTGTGGGCACTGTTTCCGAGTGAAAGATCCATATCTGTATTTATTTCAGAGTGGAAACCTGCAATTCACCCCCAATCTAAGGCTGAGTTACCATCTTATAGAACTCATGTGTCCCAACCATATTACTTCAGCAGATCCCATGGGATTTGGGCCCTGCTATAGATTTCTCTCCAGGAGCTTGTGAACTGTATGAAATTGCACTTACTCAAGATAGTTTCTTCAAAACAGATACTTATTTGTCCATAGGATAAAGAGAAAGGGGTTAAAATAAAAGTTTAAATGCATATTTTCCTATCTCAAGTTAGCCTTTTCTTCTTAGTTTAAGAAGGTCCCCGTTGGCCCAGGAATCTCTCAGCATTTGTGCTGAATGAGACAGGCTGCATCCATTCAACTTCTGCTTCTTTGACCCCAAATCAGTACATCTCTCATAGGTCATGGGCTGTTTATCAATTTCAAAGTTCCTTTGTTCCAAACCTCCTGCCTAGGTTTTCCTCCTTTCCCAGGATGTTGGTGAACCTCCAGAGGAACTTGCCCAACCACCAATACATAACACAATATAGGCATCATCTAAAACCATGCCTTCCTGCAGTCCCTCTGTACCCCCTAGTACTGAGTTAACTCTTAGGATTTCATATAGCGGCCACCCACTCATAACCAACAAATAGAATTCCCACAGTATTCATAAAAATGGCACAGATAGGTCCCATGTTCTTCACAGTAGTGAAGGGAGTTTCAGGGGTGGGAGGGAATAGGATTGGATGGAAGGTAATTTTCATGTTCAAAATGAGGATGATTTGACCTATATGAACAAACTACCTCTTGATTCAAAATATTTGAGACGCTCCCTTAGGAGTTCTATTTTTCATGACAACCTCAGAAGTTAGCATTTTGTGAAATCTTTAAAAAAAATGTTGCATTAGTGTGTAGTCTGTAAATAGAACCAAGGATTAATTTAAATATGTGCTAAAAGAAGAAAACAAAATGTGTTATGACAACTTGACAATAAGGATGCCTCTGAAAGCTCACAACAAAAATACTGTTTTCCACTTTGCAGATGATTCCTGAAGCAGACTTCATACTCCAACATGGTTATTAATTTGGGGTTTTCTTTTTTTCAGCACATATTCTTGTGTCAGATCACCTCGGATGTTTACAGGAGTCATATCAGAAACTGTCCTTGATCAAATCCTACAGTGTAAAAGCACAAACAGTCCTTCAAGGAATGTACATTTTCTTAGGTTATCCTTTCCTCTCCCCATCATAAAGCATTTTCTTCAGCTATTTCAAGGAATTTTATCACCCACCCATAACAACCCAGGTCTTCTTTACAGTACAGAGATCACTGTCTTAACTAAATAATGTAGCCAGAGTTTTCATTACATTTCTTCAGAATAGTAACTAATAAATGTTACTATACTGTTAACATTATCTAATGATCAAAGGAAAAATCTGAAAGCTTTTACAACAAGATGTTATACTCTGTATGGGAAAGACGTCGCATACAACTGGAGCTGTGAGAAAACCAATTTTTTTTGTTTCAGTGGCTGAATAGAAACAATCCATTCATTTCTACCCCACGTGAAAATTTGTTGCATTTTTTCCAAATGGAAAAGGTTAAAAAAAAAAAAAAATGGGGGAGGGAGGAGTCAAATGAAACATTTTGTTCTACTTGAAATGAAATGTTTAATTTTATCTGAGGGTCTTGGGGGTTACCTTTTTAAAAAATAAATAAAGTAAAATTTGAAATGAAGTCACTTTGAATTCAAGTTGAAACTTTTCATTTTTGAAAGTATTGAAATGAAACCTTTCCAGGTTTTCAGATATCCCTCCCCTTCCATGGAAATAATTTGATTAATTCAACAAATTCTATAAATGATTTGTTCGCCCCAAATCTGCATTTTTCAGCAAAAGAAGTTGCATCTGAAAAAGTTCACCCAGCTCTTGACATAAAATTATTATTTAAATCACAAATGCACACTTGGAGGCATCACTAGATCCCTGGTCCTTCAGTTCTCCAAACATAAGTATTAGGACTAAAAGAAAACTCATGTAACAGTAGTAGCACCTTATCTTCTGTGGGCCCACCACCAGAAAGCACTACTTTGTTAACACAAAGGTTCAGATTGTGATTAGCCTGTGTGGATGATACTACTACTTGACTGACAGCATAATATGCGTAAACACCAGAACCTACAGGGATTGCTAAATCTTTTTCCCCTGAGGGAATAAATCATGCAGAAAAGGACAGAGGAAGTAGGGCCAGGGCCCCACCCCCACCAGACTTTGCTGTTTGGGCACTGTACCATGGAAATAATCTGAAACATCCTTATGGATAAACTCCTGATGTTGGGGAAATCTGGGGGAGAATGTGCTCTGATCCAGCAAACTTGGGACAATGGAACGGCTGTTACTGCCAGCATAAGTTACAACAGTCCAAAGTAAACCATGAGAATCCTTTCCCGCCTTACCTGGAGGAGGTGATTAACATAGCTCAACTGGACTCAAGGATGGAAAATACAAGGCAGTGGAGAATCATGCTGTAAAGTTTTATGTTTATTCAATCCTAAAGACATGTAAATCAATCCAGTGTTTTGTCAAAATATAACCTTTAGGGTATTTTCACCCTGAGGAGAGCTGGCAGACATAAAACTAATGCTCCCTGACAGATCTTCTACCTAAGGAGAACAGCTATACATTCTAGCTGGGGGGTCCATAGGAATCCTGCCAGTGAAGGCTACCTAGGAGATGTGCCAAATCAACTCATCTCCTGGCTGACCTTGTGCTGCCCCCTCCTAGCAGTACAGGATGGCAATTGGCACCCTGATGGAAATGGAGTTGGAGTTGAAAGTGGCTTGTGCTGCTGTGCTCTGGCAGCTGGCAGTCATCCATGCATCAGGGTCCTTTGTTCTGTGCTCTGCTTATGAAATCCTGATGGGGAATTTGTCACACTTATCAAATTCAAATAGGTTTGTAATCATTTAACACAAAATTAAAAAACAGTAAAATAGATTATATCCAAGCACGGGAAAGATGCCTTTGCCCCATCAGAAGCTGAATAGATTTTTCTACTGAGACACAGCAGTTGATAGGAGGTTGATGTACCAAGTGCAAAATAAAACCAATAGCCAACGATATATGAAAAAGTACTTTTTCCATTTTCTTGTCTGTTAATTAATTAATAATGACTACACATACTCTGCATAATATTAATGAAAGTTGAGAAATAAATAAAGGGTTCATCAATTACTTATTACATCACTAAATACTGCACACAGTACAGCCAGGTCTTTAAATACACAAAAGAAATATTTATCCCTTGTCTTGGGTTTTCTTCTATAGTTATTTTTGTAACAGAATGTTTGCTGTAATGCTGTAAATTGCTATAATTATTCCTCTGCATTGACCCAGGAATTTGCGGCTACCGTAATACCATGAGACTATCGAAGGTGGTTTCTGATTCAGTAAAGTTGAAGATGGCAGATTCTAGGAACAATCAGTGGGCTAGTCTACACTAAAAAGATATCGCAGATACAGCAATACTGGAATAGCTATACCAGCCCACTTGAGGAGATGCATCTGATATGTGCATAAGGAGATCTTTTGTCAATAGTTAAATCAGGACATGACTATTTTACCAGTATAGCTGTGTCTATGTGGGACAAGGGAGATGAGGGGAGGAGGAGGTCCTTGATGGCAGGTCCCTGATGGCATACCTATGTCAGTCAGGGGGGTGGATTTTTCACCCTCCTGACCAACATAGCTATGCCAGAAAACCTCTGTAGTGTAGACCTGGCCTGAATTCTTGTTTGCTACAGAAGTAAAATTTGAGTAGCAACATTGAAGAAAGTGACTTCCTGGCAGTACAGAGCCTATAAAGCGTTAAGGCTGCAACCTTTGTAACTTTGATATATATAAATTGGTAAATACTGAGAGCAATCTATGGTTCAAGAACTAAACTCTGGTCATCAGCAGTAGGTACATCCATATGTTAGCATAGACTGAAGAACAGAACTAAATCTGGATACAACTGATCACAACAGGATGGAGGCTATAAAATAGGGAGCCTAAAATATGTACCACCTTTATATGGCAGAATATTTAGGATGACTTAGAACTAGATTCATACTGGCAAAGGGCATTGGGTAAACATTGCCTGCTATGAGTTTAGTAAGTAAGACTTCCCATGATATCATGACATAATATAAGAAACATTAAATTGTGCTAATAAAATTTGCAGATAAGAAGTTGGGAGATATTGCCAATATGAAGGAGGACTGGAATATCAAACAAGAAGATCTGGATGACCTTGAAAGCTGGAGTAATAGAAATGGGATCAAATTTAATGGTGCAAAGTGCATTACCTTGGATTTAAGGACTAACAACAAAAAATTTGCTATAAAATTCTGGACTTATCATTGGAAGCGACAGAGGAGGAGAAAGACCTTGGATGTATTTGGTTGATCACAGGATGGCTATAAGCTGATAATGTGATTCAGCTGTGAAAAAGGCTAATGCAGTCCTAGGATGCATCAGGCAAGGTACTTCCAGTAGAGACAGGGAAGTGTTAGTTCCATTTTGAAAGGCACTGATAGGATATCTCCATTAATTAAATTAAATTAAAAAGATGTCTCATCTCGTAGAACTGGAAGGGACCTTGAAAAGTCATTGAGGCCAGCCCCCTGCCTTCACTATTAGGACCAAGTACTGATTTTGCCCCAGATCCCTAAGTGCCCCCCTCAAGGATTGAACTTACAACCCTAGGTTTAGCAAGCCAATGCTCAAACCACTCCCTCCCCGCAGTTTTCTGGAATACTGTGTGCAGTTCTGGTCTCCCATGTTTAAAAAAGATGAATTCAAACTGGAACAGATGCAGAGAAGGGCTACTAGGATGATTAGAGGAATTGGAAACCTACTTTAGAAGAGGAAGCTCAAAGAACTTGGCTTGTTTCCTCACCCTTCTTTTGGTTAGGCTAGAGACAGAGGAATAAATGCCAGGGATGGAGAGAAGTTCTTGAAGTTAAGTGCCAATGTCGATACAAAAACAAAGAGATATAAACTGGTCATCAACAAGTTTAGGTTTGTAACCATCAGAGGAGTGCAGTTCTCGAACAGCCTTCCACCGGGAGCAGTAGGAGCAAAAAACTGTCTACAAGACTGAGCTTGATAAGTTTATGGAGGGGATGGTCTAATAAGAACATAAAAATGGCCGTACCGGGTCAGACCAAAGGTCCATCTAGCCCAGTATCCTGTCTACTGACAATGGCCAATGCTAGGTATCCCAGAGGGAGTGGACCAACAGGCAATGATCAAGTGATCTCTCTCCTGCCATCCATCTCCTCTGACAAACCATAGAGGCTAGGGACACCATTCCTTACCCATCCTGGCTAATAGCCATTAATGGACTTAACCACCATGAATTTATCCAGTTCTCTTTTAAACGCTGTTATAGTCCTAGCCTTCACAACCTCCTCAGGTAAGGAGTTCCACAAGTTGACTGCACTGCGTGAAGAAGAACTTCCTTTTATTTATTTTAAACCTGCTGCCTATTAATTTCATTTGGTGACCCCTAGTTCTTGTATTATGGGAATAAGTAAATAACTTTTCCTTATCCACTTTCTCCACATCACTCATGATTTTATATACCTCTATCATATCCCCCCTTAGTCTCCTCTTTTCCAAGCTGAAGAGTCCTAGCCTTTTTAATCTCTCCTCATATGGGACCCGTTCCAAACCCCTAATAATTTTAGTTGCCCTTTTTTGCACCTTTTCTAGTGCCAGTATATCTTTTTTTAGATGAGGAGACAACATCTGTACCCAGTATTCGAGATGAGGGTGTACCATCGATTTATAGAAGGGCAATAATATATTCTCAGTCTTATTCTCTATCCCCTTTTTAACGATCCCTAACATCCTGTTTGCTTTTTTGACCGCCTCTGCACACTGCGCGGACATCTTCAGAGAACTATCCACGATGACTCCAAGATCTTTTTCCTGACTTGTTGTAGCTAAATTAGCCCCCATCATATTGTATGTATAGTTGGGGTTATTTTTTCCAATGTGCATTACTTTACATTTATCCACATTAAATTTCATTTGCCATTTTGTTGCCCAGTCACTTAGTTTTGTGAGATCTTTTTGAAGTTCATCACAGTCTGCTTTGGTCTTAACTATCTTGAGCAGTTTAGTATCATCTGCAAACTTTGCCACCTTACTGTTTACCCCTTTCTCCAGATCATTTATAAATAAGTTGAATAGGATTGGTCCAAGGACTGACCCTTGGGGAACACAACTAGTTATCCCTCTTCATTCTGAGAATTTACCATTAAATTTCTACCCTTTGTTCCCGGTCTTTTAACCGGTTCTCAATCCATGAAAGGACCTTCCCTTTTATCCCATGACAACTTACTTTACTTAAGAGCCTTTGGTGAGGGACCTTGTCAAAGGCTTTCTGGAAATCTAAGTACACTATGTCCACTGGATCCCCCTTGTCCACATGTTTATTGGCCCCCTTCAAAGAACTCTAATAGATTAGTAAGACATGATTTCCCTTTACAGAAACCATGTTGACTATTGCTCAACAGTTTATGCTTTCCTGGGTGACTGACAATTTTATTCTTAACTATTGTTTTGACTAATTTGCCCATACAGGCTACCTACAATGTATGAGGCTACCTACAATGTGATTGCTTGTAGCAAATATCTCTAATAACCAGTAATGGGGCACTATGTGGGGAGGTTCTGAGTTACCACAGAGAATTCTTTCCCAGCTCTCTGGCTGGTGGGTCTTGCCCAAGTGCCTGGGGTCTAACTGATTGCCATATTTGGCATTGGGAAGGAATTTTCCCCAGGTCAGACCAGCAAAGACCTTGGGGGTTGTTCACCTTCCTCTGCAGCATTGGCCATGGGTCACTTGTAGGTTTAAACTAGTGTAAATGGTGGACTCTCTGTAACCCAAGATCTTTAAATCATGATTTGAGGATTTCTGTAACTCAGAGAGAGGTTATGGGTTTATTGCAGGAGTGGATGAGCAAGGTTCTGTGACCTACGATATGTAGGAGGTCAGACTAGAAGACCACGATGATCGCTTTTGTCCTTGAAGTCTGAGAGAATCATTTGGATTTGGGTTGCTAAAAAACCTAGAGTATTTTCAGAGGCCTGCTGTAGAACAGTGGAAAATTATCACTATCTTAGTCATCTAGAAGATTTTGGGTTTCTTTCCCCATTTAAGGAAAGGTTTGACAGATACTGTATTATATAAACAATAAGACTGGCATTTTGAGGCTTTTATCCTTCAGATGAAAAATTTCCTTTTCAAGATCACAGTAGTACTACTACATTTCAAGAGTGTATAGTTACATAAGGAAAGAGAAACACAGTAGCAACCACAGCTTGAATACAATTATAGAGTGGTATATTATGGTATTGTTCAATGATTCCATATTTTTGTGGACCTAAAAGTGAGAGATCACGAAAAACTTGCGGAAAAAAGTGTCTCATGGATTTTCATGAAAAAATATTAACTTTTTTCCCACCTCTACATACAACTCTGAGAAATTAGCTCACAAATCTGCTTAACCAAGTCTTTCACACCACTAATGGAAAATTTACTTAGGAATCTGACAGAGTTTTTGCTTAAATAAAAGCCGAATATTGGCCTTGCTTGGAATATATACATCTCCATCCCTCCCTCCCTATCAAGGCCAATATATATTATATTTATTAGAATTTGGCCTCTATAGTTAAGATGCCTTTCTATCAACTTATAGATGTACAAATTGCAAAAAAATTAAGTATGGAACAAAATGGGTCCTATGCTACTTTCATTGTAGGGAGTGGTAAAACTCCCAATTTCAATGGGAACCGGAATAGGTCCAATAATGACAATTGTACTAGATAGTCAGATTTTCATCTGTTTACTCATCACACCATCTAACATTCTTTAAATTAACCACCTGTCTATACACAGTTCCCGATTTTGCATACAAGGTTTGCATACACAAAGAATGTGTATGTGTTTTTATGAAGGCTGGTGGAAAATTTGCTCCCATGTCAGTGCAGTACATTTTTATGCTTTTTCATTGATGCATATTCTCATCTAACATGTATGTGTATGTATAGAAGAGATAAATTATCGCCTCAGCCTAAAAAGGGAAAACCTTCTCAAAGATTTATTTCCAGCCTTCATTATTATTTTTTTTTCAGCATTCAATCGTGCAATAACTTGTAGAAGGTAGTCAGATCTAGGGATTGGAGTGACTTAAACCTCATATTTCAAATCTGGATGCAAATTTCTTCCAAGTTTGAGGAGTTTTGGATTTCTTTTTCCAGCTTGGTGAATTATACACGTAGGTCATGTTGCATGAATCCAAAGTTTCAGGACTTCACAGCTAGTGTTCCCTTTAGGCCCCACCCAGATCTGACTATACCATTATTTAATATTGAAATGTTTAATAAAAGAGACTCTGCTCTAAAGCCTCTAAATACTAAGCTTCCTCTATAAAGCTACAGAGATCAAAGAATTATAGTTTTTGGAACTCTACAGGTTTCCCTATGTATTTACTGCTATAAAAAAGTTATTACAATAGTGTTACTTTGGGGCCAATCACTACTCACACAGGGCAGTGCCCTACACAATTGATTAGTACAACAGTAAAGTGAAGTTTAAATTCAGTTGTAAATTGAAATCAATGGATCTACTCACTGAGTAAGCTGTTACAGAATGTGAGAGGTTGCTCAGTGATTGAGACCTTTACTATATTCTATGTTACCAAAAAACCTGCTAATGTTTTTAATATAAACTACCCAATACACAGATACTGTATTTTCCACTTTGAATACCTTCTATTTTAGAGAAAAAAAAATCAAAAAAAAAAAAAAAGGCTCCAGGAGACAGCTAACAGTATGTGAAGCTCATATAGTCTGAACTGAACACACACGACTGCCTGTCTCTGCAGATGGCAGAATCCTTAAGGAGATAAGTTATCAGTACATATAGGTAAATAAGCCACCTCCTATCATTATTTCCCCCACTTTATATACATTAGAGCTGTACAGAAGCCAGAATTTCCATTCCATAGACAATGTCACAGTTCCAAAAAATTTTTTACATGTTGAATCAGAATAAGTAAAAATGTGATATTGTCCATGGAATGCAATTTTTTGAAAAATTCTGGGAAGGGAGTTGTCTGGCTGGCAAATGAGCTAGACAGCCCCAAGGTCCTTCTGCCTGCCAAGGTGTGTCCCAGGGAACTAGCCAACTGGGGAGCTGACTGTCCCGGGAGACCAGTACCCCTGCCAGCCCTGGAGCCAGACAGCTGGGGAATACTGGAACCCAGGAACCCTCCTGCACACCAGGAGAACAGCCTAAGGAGCATGGCTGCCAAGGGAACATGGGATCCCAGAGAGCTGGGCAAAGTGCCTGCCAGCTGGCTGGTGAGTAAGTGCACTGGCAGGAAACAAGGCAGGGTGACATTTCAATTCTGTCAAATCAGCATGTTCCGACAGAAACTGTTCCAGTCACATTTTTTCTCCTTTTTTTATTTATTATTATTATTATTAAACTGGAGCTAAAAGTATAATATGATTTGTTTCTACTTTATTCCCCCCCCTTCTGATCACTACTTAACTCTCCTCATAGGTATTTTCTGAAAGGCAATTATCTTCAGAAATCAGTGGAAAACAAATTTTACCTGTATCCGTATATACAGTCAGTTGAGCAGTAAACTAGTCCATCTCATCTTACACAGGGATTGCCAAATCCTCCCTAGATTTAGAAGTATTCAAACTACTCATTAAAGCAGCTAAAAAAGTCACAGCTAACAATCCATTCTACTTAGTAGCAAAATGACTATTTTTAACTTAATACGGTAAAAAGGATACATTTCAATCAAACTCTAATGTTTCCAACCTAATCACACTCTACAGTGTTTTCTCAGATTCATTAAACCCTATATATCAAGGCTGCTGCATTACTACTATTTGTGCTTACCTAGCAACATCTTCAGAATGCCTGCAGTTATGAAGAACAAAAAAACCTCAAATGTGAAATTTAAGAGAAAAAAAATGAATATTACTAATCAGTCTGAACATTAAAAAATAGTACTAAGGCACACTGTCCTAGAAGAAAAAAAAGTCAACTGGCTCCATTTCTTGTTTGCATAAAACACGAGGAAGGCCACAGAGATGAGAGAACATGCTGACTTTCATTACACTAAGGATCTGATTGTGTGACGTACTGAACAACATCCACTTCTATGGATTTCAATGAGAACTGAAGGTGCTCAGTACCTCCTCCAAGACACTCAGCATCTTGCAGGAATGGGTCACAACTGAATCATTTCCCAGGATTAGCAGTGAGATCAATAGAGCAAATACATTTGTAAACAGTAATTGATGCAAGCAATTTTTCTGTGTCTTTGTTTGCAAGCAGATTGTGATTTTTCTCAACTTTGACATTATTTTTCTGGACATATAATTCTGGAGAATAATTCTGCACTGGAAGATTGTTCACAGAATGTGTACATTCAATATTTCAAAATTTAAGTTACACTTCACTAGTCGCATAGATCACAAGGAATGTTTCTTCACACCCCTCCCCCCCCAGTTGGAGAAATGTCTTCAGTAACGTTTCTGGTGCAAATGTGTGTGCACTTACAAATCCTAATTTATCTGTCCGCAACGATTCTTCAATATTTACTTACAATATTCCATTTTCACAAATATTCCCATTAGTAAACTCATTCTCTAAATGAACACAAAAAGGCATGTGGAAGTGATGGAAGGCATATGCTGTTTGAACTGTTCCAGAGCTGAAAGCATGATCTTTTATAATTTGAGCTAAAGGATTATGTTGTGTAGATGGGAGCTGTAACAGACTCTTAGCTTATGTGAATTAAAGGAAGACAGACAGTGGATTACATGGACATAGCTGATGCAGATCCATTTAAAAATTCAAACAAATATTTCTGGCTAGCATATTGGAATGTTCACCCAGACCTAGAGCTCAAGAATTGTTATGAAATGTTTAGTAATAAACATAAGAAGGTGTCTACAAACTAGGGAGTTTGACTCATCCTTTTTGCAAAGTTTGGAGGGTGATCCTGGGTTTTGGGAGATGGGAGCAAATTGTAGAGGCTTCATGCCAACTGTGAGCTCCTACATGATAAGGAATTTTCGGCCTATTATATCTGACTGCTTTCTGGTCTGGTGCAAAAGGTCTGGAATGTAATTGAGAATTTGGCCCTGTGACTTTTACAATAGTGGAATATAGTATTTTTCTTGGCCAAACCCCAAATCTACATCCCTTAACTTAATCCATTATTTTCATGGCATGATGAGTGCTGTCGATCTGTGTAAAATTCAAATTGACAATCTGCAATTCAGCATTTATCTTCATCATTATGATGTACAACTTTGAATTTCACCAGTGCCAGATTTCACTGGGTGAAAAATGATTTTTGACCTAAAAAATTCACACTCTCACACATTGCTTTAGACAGAACTCTATAAACCAAACAAGGATTCCATCAGCAATGCTACTATCTATTCCCCCCCCCCAATTACTGCAGATGCATAGTAATAAGTCACTAATAAGCAATTAATATAGCTCAAGGTATCCTTAAGAAAAATTTTAGAATTCTTAATATATGACAATTAAAAAAAAATGTAATGATACCCCTTTTGACCCAGGTGGTTAGTCAATATTTGGGATGCTTTGTGGGTTGCTTCAGTCAGGAGGAGAAACTGATGACTAAGTCAGTTGTTTCTTTAATGCAATTCTGTTTGTTTAAAAAAGAACATACACAAAATCCTGTTTGCCTGAACACAGTAGGAACAAAGCAAAAACAGAGTTTCTGTGCTTACGGTTCCAAATCTCTTTCTGGCTAGCACTCTTCCCAAAAAGTTCCCTCTTGGAATTCAGGGTCATACTGCAAATGCATCTCCTTGGCTTTCTGGCTGTCTTCTGTGTCTTCTTGTGGCTTGCACCACCCTCATCCCTGAACCAAAACAATATCTAGCCCTCCACATTTGCGTTTATTCCTCTGCAAAACCCTCTGCATACATCACTCAGCTTCTGACCACCTTGTGCATGACCTGTGATTTGGGTGCTAGCTCCTACTGTTCCAGCTATCTTAGTCCAAAAAGGGAGGCAAACAATTTCTTACAATTATCCTGAAAAAGCCACAATAATGATTAGAAGATTGGAAAACATGCCTTAAACTGAAAGACTCAAGGAATTTAATCTCCAAAAGAGGATTGAATTTTCCCTCTTGTAAAATATTACATGGTGCCACTAGATACTACTGACAATTGCTATGTATGGCATCACACCATACCAGCCACTTGTGGTCACCCCTCAAGCCAGAATTGAATGCTCAACTTCAAAATGTCAGAACATATATAAGTGCAGGTCACTGATTCCTTAGGCATCTATAAGATTTTTCCCACATGCTCCTAGATGCCCTCACTTTGATTAACTTTGGTGACAAAAGTTGCATGGTTTCCCTATTAGCCCAGACTACCTTTTGTGGTCAAAATTTTTACTCATTTTGTGAGAATAAAATTGTTCTATTTTGTTTTCTTCCCGAGCCAGATGGGAGAAAAGGCTGCTAACAGGGAACAGCTCTATACTGCAGTGCAGTGTATATCAGTAGCCACTTCAACATGCATCAAAGAGCCACTTTGTCCAGAGCCACTCCACCCTTATATCCCCAAAGACAACAAGAACAGTCCATCTGGCAGATATATAGGAAGCAAAAGCCGGCCACAGGTCATTTTCTGCGAGTCACCACCAAAAAAAGGGGTAGAAGGGGAATTGTTTGGAGGAGGGGGCTATATGATTTAATTGAGATAAGTATTCAGATTCTGACCCTTTTGAGATCTTTCAGCACTCTAGATATGGTCAAAAATGTAGACTTTCCTGGTGGACATTTGAAGCTTTTATGCTCTGCCTATGTGGGTACTGTCATGAACCAAGAGTACAGGAAGGGCATGATTTGAAGATAAATATTCATTATGAAAGAATCTGAGCCAGCAGCAAGGGTCTTCTATGTTACTATCATTAACCTTCAGTAGAAATGTTAATTGAGATAGAATAGTCCCACATTTTGTTTTGATTGCACTGGGAAGCAATTTTGAACTGAAATATGTTTGTATGACCTTCATTTTGTGACATATTTAAGCTAAAACAGTTTTTAACCACCATCTACAGCAAACGTCCATAAGGTGATGTTCACAGAATACAGTTTACTCTGCAATTGCACCTTTAATTGAAGAATCTACTCTGGTGTTCTGCGGAAATAAATAGACTCAGCAAAAAGCTCATTGTATGATGAAGTGTGAAATGAAGTTTTGACAGTCTGCATACCCCACACTTAAGCAGCAATCAACTGCTGCAGAATTATATAATCTTCAGTATGCTGCTGTACAGGGTGAAATTAACTAGTCAAATACATAATGAAGTACAATATTAAGTATGAACGAGGCAGCAGAAAGCTTCTTGAATACATTATAGCTAGACCAAATTATGAAATATCAGTTCAGTTTCATAAAGGAACAGAAGATCGGCATTTCTAAAAGGAAAGCATTCATATTTACCTCTCAACTAAAGTGGGCAAACCCTTTTGTTTTTTGGCCAGAAAAATGCATATTTTGGTCAACTAAAATAGTTCACACATGTGGGTCAATTTCAGTGATTTGTTTCCACAGAAAAGAAAAAATTTGGAGATAGCAAAAGTGAAACTTTTCAACTTTTTGTTTCAGAATTCACTTGGAGTGAAAAAAAAAACATTTTAAAAGCTTTGAAATTAAAAATGAAGGATTTAATTGTTGGTTGACAAACTGTTTTATATGTACATAAGTACTTTTGGACCTGCATTTGAACTGAATATTTCATTTTTTTGAACAGCCCTATTTCTTGACCACTACATGCTGTAGGCATTCAGGAATTAAGAAGGTATCCTATAACATTTACTGCCTCACAAATTACTTCAACAAAATATTAAGTTGTTTGGTAGGTATTTTGGAAATGTAGCCAAGTTGCACTCTTCTAAACATTCATGAAACCATCTATAGTAGGGCTGGCCATACTGATTTAGAAAATTAAATACTATTTTATTTACCCAAAATTTGAACTGAACCAAAGTATTAGAGATTTTGTTTTGGAGGTTCAGAAACATTTGGTAATGGATACATTTTTCCAAGAGTACCCATTAGAACTCAAATCCCACTTGCAAAATGGACTTTAGCTCCTAAGTCATATAAGAGCTTTTGAAAATTTTACCCAATATCTTGGTGTATGGTTTGTTTTTGTTTTTTGCATGTCTCTGCACCTTCTGATCCCAGCAGGGCAAAAAAATCAGATATTGCTTCACTCATGGCTTGTTCTTTTTGCAGTATTTTAGACCTGATCAAGTCAGAACACAGCAAATCACGAGAGAGCTTGGTTGTTGTGAAATTTCCTTCCCAGGGTTTTTACCCAAGAAGTCCAGATAAGTTTAAATGAGCAACTGAACTTTGGTTATTCTTATCCCAAATTAAAGAGAGAGTATTTAAAACAAGCTTCCTCTTCTTGAATGTGACAGTCACATTAGTGACAGTAGTTAATTGACCACAACATCCTTCAGCACAAAAGTGCCTGGCTTAAAATTGAATTGATAGCTTAATAAGTAACACTGTCCTCCCATGCAGTAGGGGACTCTCTAGGTGACTTCTGAATCCTTGTTCTAGGACAGTGATCCTCAGGATATCATTGATCCCACTTTCAGCCTTAGTAGCAATGGGAGATCCTTGTGTTTATTTTACATCCTCTGGCAGTTATTTTGGGATAATTTTGTTGCTTTTCAGAGGATTCTTTGCATTTCCACTACTGGATAAATACAGTCATACAAAATACAAAATAGAAGTAAGCCAGCTACCAGGAAAGAGTAATATTGGTCTTACAGGTGTAAGATGGATGTGTTAGAAGTGGCACAGTGAACAAGAAGTGTAAAACCACTATTGAGATTGGCCAGAAACCCAGAACTGTTGTCTCAGGTAGGGAGCAGGCAAGAACCTCTTTTCTCATGCATTGGGAGAAAAAACAGCTAATGAAGCGAGAACAACCACATCTGGACCCAACACATGGCTGGGGAGACGGGGAAAGAGATCAATGATTTGCCATCTTTTCTGATACAGTATAGCAGAAAGAATGTACCACCTTCATTTTACTCTAACTAAATATAAAGCATAATTACCATAATTATTTTTTGCTGATTGCCTGATATGATGATCCCAACTACTTGCTTTATTCAGCTATTTATCACATATGCAGATACAGCCTCTTTTGCAGTTGACCAGCCATCAATTTCTATAATATAGTCATAATTGTATGTTATGTAATCGCTTTGACCTGATAATGAATGTTTTTATTTTGGACTTTTGACTCATTCCTGTTGTATATGAGTCAGCTAGGCAATCATAATGTGCCAACTTCCTTTCCAGTGCTATCTGGATTCTTTTAAGTGATACCCTTTTAGCCTTTAGGTATGGGACTCCTAGAAAGTATAAAAATGGCTTTTTGATTTGAAGCTTATAAAAGAGAAAAAACTAGTAGTTGTGTAGTTAGGCTGCTTTAAAACTAAAAGTCAAAATGCTATTAGTGGCAATGGGAATACAATTTAGATCTTGGACTACCCAAAATACATAGCAAAACTCCCCCCAAAACCAGACCACATGGACACATGTTGTGTGTGTTATTTTAGTACAGAGAAAATTCATTTTTAATCAGTCTCTACTGAGAGGAATTCTGTCCATGGGGCTATGTAGTTATACTGAGATTCTAGGTTCACATGTATCCTTGTGCCTATTTTGAAGCTCACATTGACTATAACTGTGCGTACCAGTGTTTTCATATGTAATAGTAGGGCTATCAAGCAATTAAAAAAAATTAATCACGATTAATTGTGCAATTAAAAAAATTAATTGTACTGTTCAAAAATTTAAATGGTATTCTATTGTTTATGTTTTCTACATTTTCAAATATCTTGATTTCAATTACAACAGAACACAAAGTGTATAGTGCTCACTTTATATTTATTTTTTATTACAAATGTGTGTGCAAAAGAAATAATATTTTTCAGTTCACCTAATACAAGTACTGTGGTGCAATCTCTTTATCATGAATGTTGATCTTACAAATGTAGAATGTACAAAAAAATCTGCATTCAAAAATAAAACATGTAAATCTTCAGATCCTACAAGTCCACTCAGTCCTACTTCTTGTTCAGTCAGTCACTCAGGCAAACAAGTTTGTTTACATTTTCAGGAGATAATGCTGCCCACTTCTTGTGTACAGTGTCACCTGGAAGTGAGAACAGGTATAGCCAGCGCTGCAAGATATTTACATGCCAGATGCATTAAAGCATCTGTCCTTTTATGCTCCAACCTCCATTCTAGAGGACATGCATCCATGCTAATGAGGGATTCTGCTTGATAACAATCCAAAACAGTGCAGACTGACGCATGTTCACTTTCATCATCTGAGTCAGATACCAACAGCAGAAGGTTGATTTTCTTTTTTGGTGGGTCAGGTTCTGTAGTTTCCACATCAGAGTGTTGCTCTAAGACTTCTAAAAGCATGCTCCACACCTCGTCCCTCTCAGATTTTGGAAGGCACTTCAGATTCTTAAACCTTGGGTTGAGCGCTGTAGCTATCTTTAGAAATCTCAAATTGGTATATTCTTTGCGTTTTGTCAAATCTGCAGTGAAAGCATTCTTAAAATGAACAACGTGCTGGGTCATCATCCAAGACTGCTATAAAATGAAATATGTGGCAAAATGTGAGTAAAATAGAGCAGGAGATATACAATTCTCCCCTAAAGTGTTCAGTCACAAATTTAATTATCTAATTTTTTTTTTTAACAAGCATCATCAGCATGTCCTCTGGAATGGTGGCTGAAGCACCACATGAATGTTTAGCCTATCTGGGATGTAAATACTTTGCAATGCAGGCTACAAAAGTGCCAGGCAAATGCCTGTTCTCACTTTCAGCTAACATTGTACGTAAGAAACCTTCAGCATTATCTCCCGTAAATGTAAACAAACTTGTTTGGCTTAGTGATTAGCCGAGAAAGAAGTAGGACTGAGTGGACTTGTAGGGCGCTAAAGTTTTATATTGTTTAATTTTCGAGTGTCATTATGTAACAAAAAAGAAATCTACATTTCTAAGTTGCACTTTCACAATAAAGTGATTGCATTATGGTATTGTATGAGGTGAACTGAAAAATACCATTTCTTTTGTTTATCATTTTTACAGTGCAAATATTTGTAATAGAAATTAGCACTGTACACTTTGTATTCTGTGTTTTAATTAAAATCTGTATATTTGAAAATGTAGAAAGACATCCAAAAATATTTAATAAGTTTCAATTGTTATTCTACTGCTTAACAGTGCGATTAGAACGGCAATTAATGAGGATAATTTTTTTTAATTGCGATTAATTTTTTTTAAGTTAATCGCATAAGTTAACTGATATTAAATCGACAGCCCTAGTAAATAGATGTTTAAAGGGGCATTTAAATATATAAACATGCTAATAGTGGATATATACTTTTTGTGCCTATGCTGTGTACACATGTATTTTAAATCTCACTTAATAAAAATCTGGTACATAAAGTAGAACCATTAAAAAGTAGAATGATTCTGCACACACACTCCCTCCCTAGTGCTCCCGCCCTACACTCTCCCCCCCCCCCCCCCGCACACACCAGGTTCACGGTCACAGGAGGTTCATTGTAACTAGATCATCTGTTTTCACATTGCAGCACTTCAGCTGAGGAATGCTTAGGGCACTGCAGGGATGGAGAGTTCAAGGATACATTTGAGCCGCTCACCCCCTCCTGCTCAGCAGATAGCTGGTCTCCTGGCCTCTGACCTGATCTAAACTAAACTAGCACCAACAGCCCCAGAGATCATTCTAGGGTATGCTGGAGACAACCTGGCCATATATCTTACTACATTTCTACCTTTCTCTGGCTCTTGGTGAAATTGCCACCATGTCCTTACTCCAGTTGAGTATACCCTTAATTGGTCATTTGAGTATTCCCTCAGTTAAGATGGATTTAGGGTTCAGAATGGCTGTATTATGGCTTTGCTTGTGAAACAGTAACAATATATATTTATGCTGTGATGGGCTCTTGAGTCAGAATAAATATGAGGAATGATGAGAGCTAAGACTTTTCTGAATAATTTTCACATAAATCCCTAATTATAAGGAAACCTGTTAACTTGGGAATAGATTGTAGTCACCTTTTATATGGCATTCAATGGTAGGGAGCCTTTCAACCTGTTGCCCCACCTGCAAAAAGGACAACTAGAGTTGCAGCCCCTGAACTCACGCTATATGTCAGTCAGACATAAGAAAGGTAGTAGAAACCTTTTCTTCTCCTAATAATGAGCTAGATTTCTGTTAAGTATCCAGTGCCTGAAATAATTTGAGATGTAACATGGATGCCCTCATTGTTTGTTTTTGGTGTCTTGGATATTGACCTTTGTTATAATTTTACTTCGGATTTACCAAATTGCTAGATCTTTTTAATTTCTGAAATTAGAGCTATTCAACTACATGAGCCAGTAAGTCATAGTTCAGCTCCCTTTATACTCTCTAATCACCTGAAATGTTTTGTTATATACAGTACTTGTGACGAGAAGATTAGGTAGAATTAGAGTAACAAGAAGAGAGAAGTAGGTCAAACACCCAATAGAAGAGTTTTCTTTTTAAAATGGTTTTGCATGCTGGAAACAGCAGTTGTAAGCTTTGTTTTTTCCCCCCAATCCAACTTTGTATAAGCTTTTGATAATTCAGGAAATGAATGTCTCATGTCATTTTGAGTAATTAATTAGCAAATACTTTTGAACAACATTGGGTAGGAGTAATTAGCGGGTACCTTAAACAAAAATACATACATACTCACATCTGAAGTCATCATCAAATTCGCTGCTGCAAAGCCACCCAGCAAGTCTTCTGTACCACTTAAGCAGGTGAGAAACTCTACTAAGACCTTGTACTGGTCCTCTGCACAGTGGTGAATTTCCCCTTGGTGAACATATCACATATGTTAAATAGAATAGTGTATGAGGGAATAGGTTTGATAGTTAACTAGAACTGCAGATAGAATGTTTTTGTTTTGTCAGTTCTGCAAACTGACCTGCTACTTTCCAGAGCCATTACAGTAAGGAAACATTAAAAACTTCATATTCAAACAAGGGTGCAGCTAGCTCTGAATACATTCTACTCTAAGATGCCATACACAGTTTGTGAGAAAAGACAACGCCCACTTCTTCCCCCACCAGACGGGATGATGCCTGAAAACAGCCTCACAGGGAACCTCATGAAATTTCCTCCTCCCAGACTCCCCTTCCACAGGTTTCCCCCTCCCCCGCCACAAGGTAGTGATCAGTCCCCCCGTTTTCAGTATATTCTGTGTATGTGTCTGTCTGTAGGGATTTGATACTTCCCTTCCAGCTTCCCTTTCCCAGGGAAATTCCACAGCCAATACATAACTTTCCATTCCAGTCCTTCTGGGCTGATGCCAGATATTGTTTACCTGTATCCTATCTGAGAATTCATTCACTTTGTTGATTAGCCTGTTTGGGGCTGAACTGAAACTGATAGAAGCGGAGGATCTAGTAATATTAGTGCTCACAACAAGTGACACTCATAGGCTGCAGAGGTAGGAGGCTTGCTGGAAATAGACGCTCTCTGGCTCCCTCTATAAATAAACAGGGAAAATTGAAGAGATTCCTATGTGCTACCAGATTTCATTTGCATATATATTCTAAGGCTAGAAGTAACCAGTGTAATCATTTAGTCTGTCCTCCTAAATGATTGGCAGAAATGGTGTCCCTGCCTCTATTTACCAGAAGCTGGGAATGACAGGAAATGGATCACTTGATGATTACCTGTTCTGTTCATTCCCTCTGGGGAACCTGGCACTGGCCACTGTCATAAGACCGGATACTGGGCTAGATGGACCTTTGGTCTGACCCAGTAGGGCCATTCTTACATACTTGCATTAAATATTTAAAGTTGTGTTATTTTGAGTTCCATTATATTATGCCACCATCTCAGATGGATAGCATTGTATGGGAAACCAGACAGGTTAAGATCTATACAAGTAATATTCCTCTGCAGCCTCTGTACTGTATGGTCCAGCTTAGTCCCTTCTGTTTGTCTTCAATGTCAATTTTTTGGAGGTCCTATGGAAAAATCATATGGCAAAGAATACTCTAAGGCATAATGCCTTAATTACTCATTTCTCTTTTCAAAATTTGAAAATATAAATTTATAGTGCAAAATAAATTCAAGCAGAGAGGTGGAAAGTTAGAATTATTAAACAAAACAGTAGAACTGAAATGCTTGATTAGATGGCCTATTGTACAAGTCATCATTCTTTTTTGGAAAAGGCATACCAGACTTAGAATATTAAGCTTGCTGATCATTCTTGCTTTATAACCATTGGCTTCATCTTCACAACAGGAATTGGATCTGTACCTGATTGAAATAAATATGAATGACTACTCCTTTTTATGTGCTTTAACTAGAACAGAAAAGAACTACTGGGCCATACCAGCTGGTAATTTTAAATGGTAAAATACAAAGATTCAAAGCCCTATTTTCCCCTTATTGTATGATTCTTCTCCACAGAACCATATAATCTCAAATGGAATCCTATGATCATAGATCACTAAGCCCGTAGTAGATAACTGGAATTTAAAAAAAGAAGAAGATGCTATCATTGGTAATCTAGTGCATCACTTCGTGCATCCAGCTAATGACAGGGGAGACCAAAAGATTTTGGAATATGTAACTTGTGGACATACAACTTCAAACCTCAAGGTTGTCTCTCTTCTAGGAGAGCTTTATGAGACATAATATGCTATGGGGACAGCAGCTGCAGCTGGACAGACAGGAGGCCCACAATGCTGAAGCAAGAGTTAATTAAGTAGGAACCATGGTTTGTGGAATATCATGTAAGCAACACAGTTATTTCTTTTCAGTGGGCTCTTATGCTTCTTGATCTGGGACATGATAAAGCTCACTTCTCTAAGAGTTGCATTAACTAATACACACATACTTCAGCTGTGAAACCAGAACCTGTGCGCATGCACACAAAATTGGATGGTTGAAATTTTTCCTAGTTTTATTAAGCATTTACACAATGGTATTGCAGTGGCTGAACATCTTAGAATTATAACAGCCTCAAAACACTTTAGTTACATAGAGGACAAACAAGAATTAGTTAAAACCAACCTTCACTTTGAACTATACACCGTATAGTATACATTCTTTAAAAAGAAATTTTGCAAATAAAACTCTGTTCAGATAGTCTTAAAATTATGGTAAACTGTATCATGGGGAAACAACAACAACAACAAAAACAAGACTCATTCACAGTGTTGGATCCTTTCATTTTTTGAAAGCATAGCATCAGTTGCTCTATTGACGTTTAGATTTAGTTTCTTTCATGTTATGTATGCAAACAATATTAGTGCTCACAACAAGTGAGGGCCTTGAGACAGAAGGCCTGATTCTGTCCTCCTTTACACTGGTTTTATGCCAAAAATTAACCACTACAGTGGAATTGTGTTTCACTTATTCCAGTATTAATGAGTTGAGATCTGGGCCACCCTGTGGGAAAGTACTATGCAACCATCTCCATGCTACTTTAATACCGATTCAATGTACTCTTTCCCCCTCCCCCCACCCTTTGAGCATCTCTTATGCAAATCAAGCTAAGTTGATTTCTAGTGATCTAATTTGTAATGGAGAGTAGGATAAAAATCAAAATGTGTCCTTAAAATGCAGTTTGAATTCCAGTTGCCTGACTGGCTTCTCATCCATTCCACTTCAGTGTCACAATCAGGACCCATATCAACCAAGAGAGTCTCTAGAGTTATCCTCTGCATCTGTGGGGGGCTCCACAGTAGTGCAGGGGTCTACTTGTGTTTTGTAACGTCTAGGATCAGAACCCTTAGTGTTATACACATGTACTTTTTTGTATTTAATATCAGCATTTCAAATATACTTAAGTGGTCACCAGTGGTTGAAATACAGCCGATGTGTAAAACGGAAGACTACTGATCTTAATGAATTGTAAGTTAACAAAAATAAATTGGTTTTGCGTACACAACACTAAAGTAATAACATTAGCTTCCCAACATAAATATGCTTTAAGTCTTCCCTATCTACCTGAAGTACCGAGTAAAACAGACAGAGAGGGTCAGATCATCAGCTGGCATAAATTGGCATTTGACATCCAAATATGGCTCTGGCCCAGCAGGAATTACAGAATCAAAGCATGGGGTGTAACTTCTAACATTTGAGTATCATGTTTTACAGGAAAATATAAAATGTAAATTGCAGACTATTCACTGTTATAAGTTAATTGGGATGGTCATTTTAGAGCTCATAAATTACTCCTAATGACTCAATCCACATGCTCTATCATGACAAGTTTATTTAATGATACTTACTATAATGAACTAGAACAGTACATATTGTGGTTGCTTTCTGCTTCACTGATAGATTATTGCTACTTTTCATCCACACAGAGTTGCCCCTTTATTCTCTCTTATAACCTTCATTAGTATGCCATCTTTAATATTATGAACCAGGATTAATTTTCTCCAAATTGATGGTCATTTAAGCTTCCAATATTCTTCCTACAACATGTTCTCATCTAATTTACTGTACTAGTTTGTAACATTTTGCATTGTCCTCTATTGCAAATGCAATGTGTAATACTAGAAGTTTCACGGGCAATTTATACCTGTGTCACTCTCTCACATACACACACACACACACACACACACACACCCCTACCACTCCCCCCAAGCGGTTACATAAATTGGCATGAGGCAGCATTTTAATCCTTTGCAGCATAGGAGGAGGAGGTCATGCTTTTTATGCCATGTGGAGTAAGCCATTGTGCAGGTGGACATTAAATCCTAAGGAGTGTTGGTCCAAGCCCGTAACTGATTTTAATTTCATAACTGATTTCCCATTCACAGCTAAAGTTACTTAAGGGCCAAATTCAGTAACCATTTCACCATTTTAGAAAGGGTAGGAAAAGATAACCATGACAGATACTCTACTCTTCAGTTAGAACTCCTCTCTCAAGCTTTCTTGCATAGGCAAGCATATTTCTGAAAGGTGATCTGATATTGCAGATTGGCAACTTCTATACATGGGGGCGGGGGGAAAACTGTCAGAAAATACCAATTCATCAAAAATCAAAAGGTTTCACAGACACTTGTCTATTTCAATGAAATTGTGTCTAGAAAAAAATATGAATGGATCATTGATAAGGATGAAACATTCCATTTTGACTTTTTACAGATTGGAACATTTTGATTTTTCCATTTTAAAATGACTTTAATACATTTATATTTTTAAAAAAGGAATAAAGCATTTTGATTGAAACACAATTTTGTTTTGCAAGAAATTGTGACACTTTTGGTTTTGTTCTGAAATCGAATGAAAATACTTTTGCAATCACAAAATTACCCTAGAAATGGAAAATTTGTTAGCTCTAGTTAGGAATCAGGAATAGAGATCCATCTACATGACTGAGGGCAGGTCTTCACTACGGGGGGGGGTCGATTTAAGATACGCAAATTCAGCTACGCGAATAGCGTAGCTGAATTCGACGTATCGCAGCCGACTTACCCCGCTATAGGGATGGCGGCAAAATCGACCTCTGCGGCTTCCCGTTGACGGCGCTTACTCCCACCTCTGCTGGTGGAGTAAGAGCGTTGATTCAGGGATCAATTGTCGCGTCCCGACGGGACTCGATAAATCGATCCCCGAGAGGTCGATTTCTACCCGCCGATTCAGGCCGGTAGTGTAGACCTAGCCTAAGTCAATATGCTAAACAGAGATGGTCATGTGAACACAGCTGTGTTTTTGTAGGGCGAGACATCAAATACCACGTAAAGTTTGCAAAAGTGATTTAGGCATTTGAGCCTTAATCCTGCTGACTTTCAGTGAGACACTTCTAAGACATCTAGGTGACTTTGAAAAAATTTTGCCAGTCTTTTGAGGATGTATACGTGATGGACAAGGAAGTGGGAGCAATATAGAATTATAGTAAATACAGTGAACACACTTGAAAAGTTTTGTTTCTAGAGGTAGGAGTTCTGGAGGCATTCCTTATTTGAAATAGGTCACTGAATTGGTCCTCTCTAAAATTGGAACTGAAGTATTAAGTCTTCCCAATTCTGACCAAAGGGATGGTGTGTATAGATGTATACTGGAATGCCAGAGTAGGGAAGTTTTTAGGCAGAAACTTTTCAGTCAAGTAGATAGTATTATCCCTAAAACTAATTTGTTTTGCTTGTTCTAATCAAGTTCCTTCATCAATGTCTAAGAGAAAATAACTCCTATGTTGATTACAAAAAAAAAAAAATAAATACCCACACACACCACCATCACAGGACACTGCTAAGTGGCCTAGATTGCTATTCTAATTTCACACTGGGTCTTGGTAATGTCACTCGAGTCCCTGGAGTCATACAGGCATAAGCAAGACAAAATAAAAGTAGGCCCTAATGTCTGATGTAAGCAGGGAAGCACACCACTCAGGGATTCTCACTACACAAGAAAAATGCAGAAGTTGCTAATTAAGCCATCTTTCTGATTCTTTTGAGTCACTGAGTATAAGGGAGGATCAAGTCCTATGGGATGGTGGGTGAAGGATGATGGTAATTTGCCCTGGGATATCAAGAGCCATAAACATGTTAGTATACAAGTCCAACAGGAGAGAAACCCTGGTGTGTGGTAAGTACTGCTTTGTACAGATTCCTAGGATATTCTCATAGACAATTGATTATAGTAGTGAATAAAATTGGAAATGTTGCTAATGTTATGAGAAAAAAAGTGTTTCCAATATTTGCACAGTCCTGCAAATATTAACTTTCCCTAACATGAAACAAAGAGGGCCTCTGTAGACCCATATGTTACTGCAAGATCGATCAACCTCAGACTCCCTTTAGAAGGTTCAGAGACTAACTGGCAGGCGTGTATAGCAGTAAAGAGAGTCACTCAGACTGACTGAAGTTGAGAAAGGCCTGACAGTCAGTTACTGGAAAATAGAGTCTAAAAAGATATGAGTAATTTCATTTTCAGTCTTTTCTGTTAGGCAGTTACAAGCCTGAGCTGTACCTAGATTAGCTATTGCCAGTTTAGGCTAGATATGAATTGGTCATTTATTTTTAATTATTTCTTCCCTTTTCACTCTGTTTTTAATTTAGTTTCTTCTATGACACTTGAGTCTTAGACCCTTTGGGGGTAATTCATGCACAGCCAACCTAAAGGGAGAGAAAATGAACCTTGGACCTTTGAGGAGAGGTTATGAAATCTAGACTTAAACCCTTTACAGTTCTTATTCAAAGGCATGAGGCAAAAGGCCCTGTCCTTAAAGTTGCTGTTGATGCAATACAGGGTGAAAACCTAATGAGGAGTGCAGGTAAAATAGAGGTGGAAGAAGTGATCTGGCTAAGATAAGATGGCTTAGAAGACACAGACTTCAGTTTTTTTGAGTGAACTGAACTTTTTCCTGTTTTGGATAGGGTAAGGAGTGAGGTGTACATGGCTCTGGCATGGAATACCACTAGCCTAGGGAGAGCACCCAAATGAACCTTTAGGAGAGATGAAAAGTGTTTACTTCTCTCACTATTGTTCATGTTTGTGTGTCAGACATCCATAAAACAAGGGATGCTCTCATGGCATCTCCAGCTCATCTAGAAACAAGAGATGCTGGAAGTCTCATGAGAAAACCTTGTCTCAAGATTTCCAGCCCAACATTGCAGGTGTGAGGAGGATAGTTCAAACAAACCTGAACTTTCAGCTACTCTTTCAAATCAAAGAATTGAATCAGCTGAGATTCACTTAGTTTTTGGTGAGGTTTTACAGAATAATATGCTCAGCCTGCTCTATTCCTGGAAGATTTCAGTACATACAGACATCAGTAATAAAAATAAATACGACTTGGTTGTTAGCTAATTGAATTTGCAGCTACTGACTAGCTTGTCACTGGCTACTCAAACAGTCAACATTGTTTAGTATTCAGTTAACAAAATATCCCTTTACCATCCAACATGAAAACTTCAAGCTTATGGGGAAAAAGATAAGCAGACAGTGGCCAGTTGGCATTTTGGATTGGTATGGCCGACAGCCAGTTGGCTGTCATTTCCTCAGCCACAGTGGAATGGAAAACACATTTCTTGCTGTATGTACATACCCATTTCGGTTTGTAGTTTGCCCCAGGAATGAACTAATTGCTGCTGTAAAAACTATTCCCACCTTACCCAGAATCCATCTATAAACCCTGGGAGAGAGAAATGTAAGATAGTGCCAGCTGGCCTTTTGGTTTTGACTAACCAATTAATTGTTGGCTGCCAATTAGCTGTTCACACTGGAATAGTCAAGAATGAAAAAACGTCAACTCACATGTAAATTAGATTCAGAATCTATTTATTCTGATAATTTTCTGTTTCATAAAATCAGAGACATTAAAGTTTCAAAAGACCCATTAGGTCTATCCCCCTACAAGAGCAGGATTATTCTCTTTTGTATACTTACTAGTGTATTATCCAACCTAGTTATAAATGACTCAAGTGGTGGGACTACCACGACTTCCCTTGGGAGAGTAATTCAGAGCCTCAGATTTCAGCATCATGAAGATTCGCCTCAATCACCCTAAATGTTCTCTTAATTTACTCCTTGTTTTGTAAAATTTCTATACAATTCATCTTTTTGCCCCCTGCCTCTTTCCTGTGCTTGATCTGAGGATGCACATGAAGTAATTCCTATATTCCCTCAAGTGTACTAACTTCAGTTTTCTCTTGCCCTCATTTGAGGGGTGCTTGGAAAAAGCCTTCTCTCCCCCCCCCCTTCATGTTCATGGAACAAATCTGTCCCTTGAAGAGCAGTGCTGGCACACAAATGCCTGCCCTCAAGTTACTTAGTGAGAGAGGTTCTGACCCATGTACTGAAGGCCTCTGTTTTGACTTACTGCTTTTTATAGAAGAGCTCTGAACAAAGTTAATGAGAAATTTCAGTTATAACCTACATTCTATGAATATTAAAGAAATTCCCACACAGTTAAACACAAAGGAGTAATCCGTCATTTGATCCCACAATGGGATAGAGAATCCACTAAAGAAAGTAGTTCCTAGTGTATATATTAACTAATTAAACATCTTTGATATTGAGCCTCCATCTGTTTTTTTTGCCATTTGGTCTTAAGGGTATTGTGCCTTTTTCTGTTCATCACTGAGCTCACTGTCAGGTACACAATAAATAATAGTTTTAGAGCTACTCTATCATAATTACAATGGCAAGAGCATTTACACTTTGGAATCTAATACAAGACCATCTAATATCTGATGGTGTTTACAGAACGCTGAGATTTGCCATCTTGTGGGTGGCAAATAAAGATTAAATCAATTAAAAAAAAAAAAACACAACAACAACTTTACATTGACCATCATTTAAAAAAATGTAAATAAGCATATGGCAATTACATGGTGCAGACCGCGTGTTGGCATTCTAAAAGTTTTAGCTCAAAACAACTGTTCTCATAAAGAACATTATGTTGCCTAATCTCTTCATAAGTAGAGCTTCCCTTCATAGGAAACTTTTCCTATCCCACAAATATTTGAGTTTCAACAACTTGACTGTTCCAATTTGGGATGAAAAATGTAAAACATTTTGGGGATTTCAAACAACAAAAATTAAACACACAAAGTCAATTTGGATCAGCTAGTTTTCATTTCATCCTTCCTCCTTCTCCCTCCCAGCATTGATTTGAACTGGAAAACCAGGTCATTTTGTTTGACAATTTTGAAAATTCTGAACTTTTTTGAATTATGAACAGTTTCAATTTTGACAAACTGGCATTTTTCAGTGAAAAGTGATTCATTGAAAAAATTCTGACTTATTCCTGAGTAGAAATAAATATGCTATGTGGTTCTGAATTTGAGCCTATGCACTTCTGTAAGTAATGGGGAACAGAAATTTGTTTATGTTCTTGTCTCCATATTAATGATGGATCTGCATGACCAACCTGACAAAAAATGAATTAGAATTCTGTGTAGGGAATAGTTTATTTGTAATGAGGTACATATGATTTGAGGATTTATGAGGTTGGATAGCGTTTCAATATAAATGAGGTTTACAAGTGAGATGAGAAGTCCTGTAGTAGCAAAGAGAAATATTCCTCTGCTAATCCTGCTTCTAATAAAGATATTAGTCCACAAGTAGAAGAAGAGTAGTTCTGAAAACTTTCCTTTCACCTTGAATTTAGGACTAGAAATAAATTACAGGCAGAAACCCAAAATTTTTTCCTCCCTCACTTTCTACTCAGACAGACAAACTCCACTAACTTCAATGGGATTTTAATACTGTCCACTTACACGCACTGGCTTGTAATTGACCTGGTGGTACCTTCTGGCCTTAAACTCTGACAAACTGAAGCAGAGCAGTGTATCTTGTAACTGGGTCTAAAAAAACAAAACAGACCACAGATTAGAGTGGTGATGCATCTTAACCTTCCCATAATCATAAGTAAATAACTCAGCTTCATTCTCACAGGTACCACAGAGATCTGGATGGTCACATAGTGTTGGCTCACCCCCCCACTAGAAATGGGATGGGGGAGGAGAGACAGCAAAAGGCACTTTGATTAAGTTGTCTCAAAAATGGACAAAACATCTGAATAAAAGGCAGGTACAAAAATGTATTTTCCCTCAAATATTTTTCCCCCATGTGTAAGCAAATGCTGTAGTTGCAATAGGAGTGCTGTGCAGTTGTGAGGGGCAGAAGGGGTAGCCTCGGTGAAGGTGAATCGGGGGGGGGGGGGAGGGGGGGCTGGTCCATGAGAAACTCTTATAGAAAGGTGAGAAGAAAAGCACTTGAGAATCTGTCACAGGAGTGCATTGTTTCCCAGGGGGAAGTGACTACGTACCAGCAGGACTGAGCATGTAAAAGACTGTCACACTAGAAGCCAGACAAATAGGAATTATCTTCACCACTATGAAGCTTTTCTGTCTTTTCCATCCACCAATGAGAAGTAATTCACTAAATACATAAGCAACTCTGGGTATATTAAAAGGGACATTTCAGAGTAATTACATCTTGACATTTCAACGTGCTAGTGCAATTTTAAGGGTTGTTGTTTGGGCGGGAGGGGGAAGGAAGTTGAAAGGTTAACAGTGACATTTGATTTCACCAACTTTGAAGATAAAGACTTAGTTTGAGATTTAGTTTTGCTTAGCTGTAACTCACAACATAGACCTTCTAGTCCCAAAAAGCAGACTACCTTGTTTAAATGAGCTAGTCGTTTTGGCCCCACATTAATCCCTTCTTACGGGACAGCGGTAGTCATGAAAAGGAAGAGTCCTAGATGTTCGCTTCCAAATTCTTCAATCGGGGTATGAGGTTTGGGGAGGGGGTTGACTGGCCCTGGATGAATTAGATGACCCTTCTATCTGTGGATCTGGGAGAAATGACAGGGCCCCACATTTCTACAGCAGGTCCCACCAAAGAAGGACAAGCCCCTAGTGGTCTACACCCTAAAGCTAGTATATTTATTTGTAGTTTTATCACTTCTGAGGGAGGGGAAAAAAACAACCCCCTCCCCCGCACACGCACCCTCCAAAAAACACACATGCTTAGGAAAGTGAACATTCCCTTGAGACATGTAATGCAAAGAACAAATCATAACACAAGTTGGGAAGCAAAAGAGACTGTGTACATTGTATTTTAAGGAGCAATAAGAAGGGATTCCTGTTGTGTGAAGATAAAATAAAAAAAATAATAATGTTTAAATTACATTTTCTATGCATTTTGAAATGGAAAACTACATAAAACTAAGACAAGGTTCCCCCATAAATGAGGAACATGGATCATAGCATTGTTTGGAAGAAGAAGAAGAAGAAAAGTCAGCCACATGAGTTATGTTGTAGAGATGCCTTGACCATGTACAATGCAATGAGCAGATCAAGATCAGTGTCAATCACAGACTATAATGGGAGGGTTTTTAAATCTTACCTAAACTCTTATTCTTGGAAACCTAAGGTCTATTGTTGCTCAGCTTGATTTCTATATATTACCATATTTTACACTGTGCACTGTGTTGGCACCAAGCAATGCAATTCAGCCTCTTAGGTCTTAATATAGAAATATGAGACAACATAGTAGTTGCTAGTTATCTCAGCCTTTACAGGTAAAGAGCATTGTGTGTTAAAACTTAGATAAGCTCTATTCATTCAAGCTGAGAATTGCACTAGGTACAGCTGCTATGAGGAATAATTTAGGAAGAAGCTAAGAACTGGAGGTAAAATAATGAAGTCCAATGAATCTTTCTTAAATAGAAAGCCCTAACAAATAGTATTTAGGCCAAAGGAATTATGTTGGAAGCTTTATCTGAAAAATATACACAGTTTAAAAAAATAAAAAAAAATAAAAAACCCACTCAACAACAATCATCCACAGCAGGGAAAAGGTGCAGACAAAGTTCTGGGACTGCCATTGTGATCAAAGAAAAAAAAATTAGAAGAAATCATGTCGGTCAAAAGAATTTTAGAGCAGTTTAAATTAATTTTCAGATGTCTCCGTTTCTTCTAATTCTCCAAGGTAGGATCACTGATGAGTGCACCTTTTATGAGACAATCACAATGGCCAGTTTATAGAATGGCTTTGAATACTGACTGTCAAAGACATTTTACAATGAGTAATGAGCAGTTTACAATAGAAGGCAAGTTTATGGGACCATAAACCTAAATATAGCGACTGGGTATGGAAATTGGATTGCAGTAAAATATAGCAATTATATGGCTGTTCTTGAAGTTTACAAGTTTGTTCATGGTTCCTGTGAAAGTTTGCATAGAACACAGGAACAATTTATTGACTCATGTCCAAGGCTAGGAGTATCATTATAGATACTTCGGTGGGGGAGGGGAGAGAGAGAAGGGTTCTTAATTAAAAAAAAAAAAAATGGGTAATGAGTAAATTGGTGCTCCCTCACTGTATTTTTCCAGGCTGTGAAACTAAGATCTGATTGATCTAAAGCCCCTTGAAGTCATTGGGAAGACTCATTTAATCAGCTTTGGATCAAGCCTCTCAGCAGAATTATGGGGAAAATTGGGATTTTCACTTTGAATATTGGCATACAAAATTATGCAGCTGCAAGCAAAAATTTCCTTTGGTTTTGAAAAATACATCAAATGGAAATTCATTTCTCATGAGCCTATAATATGATCTTTTAAAAAAGGACACAATGGTGGAGGGGGGGAGGTTGTTTTTTTAAGTTTTGGCCAGCTGTAACCTGGAATGATCATATTTCAATTAACAGAGAATTAAAAAAAAATCAGTTTTAATATATCCCAAACAGATCCTCTTCATTACACCTTGAGTAGATACATAAAATGTGTATTGGGCAAAGAAATATTAGGTAGAATCTTCAACTATTGTGAAATTGCTTGAACTATGTCATGAGCCAAAGATCTCACCAATTATGTATCTGCACTAATCAAAAGTAAGCCACACTCATCTTCAATTATTTTCCTACTGGCAGACAATAGGGATAATGCCCATATATTATGTGATTAGATCTGTGCCTAGGAACCCAAGACATTTCCCTCCCCAAATGAAAATTACATTAAAAAGGCACATCTTAGATTTTGTTTTGTATGCCTAATGTAGTATATCACACTATGTCCATACACAGGTTTTCGAACCACTTTAATTATATTAAAGGAAGTAAAGGATATATATATTAAAAAAAGTTCTATCTGCACAACCTCTAGATTATACAAATAACTGTGCACAAAGTATATCTTATATCAGCATAGCTTATTCTCATTTTCATACAGGAAGGAGAAAGCTATTCTGATATGTCTACAGAAGAAAAGAATCCTAGAGACATTATTCATCTGCAGACTGGCCTCTGTGTAATGAGTTGCTGATGACAGATTAGAAAGGTGATCAAGCACGAAAAGAAACAGTAAGAGCAGAGAAAAAGAATAAAGAGAAAGAAAGAAGATCAGGAAAATAGAAAAACAGAGCAGAAGAAAGGATGGACAGAGAAAGAGGCAAATGAGACAAGAAGATAGGGGTGGGGAAGAAATTTCAAAGCACTTCCTAAATATTCTGCACTTGTTCCATGTGCATGGAATAGAGCACTGATAGCCCTGCTTTCGGGAGCTAATTAAAAAGGTTTTGCCACAAAGAAGGAGTTTCACCCTTCCTTGTAAATTAACCTAATTCTCAAGGTTTGTGGAAGAAACAGTAACTGATGTATTCTATGCTCAACTATGGTTGCCACAAACTGCCAGTTCAGCCATACATTTTACTAAGTGAAATACATGGAGTTTTGACAACTTCCCCAAGCTGTATTCATTTTGATTTGTATGTGAAAAGACAAACAGATCAATAGTTCACTGCCTGCCCAGAAATGAATATTTCCTCTGCAAGGTTCTGATAATGAAATAATTAGCATTACATAATAAACATTTTTCATAGTTTGTGGTGAAACACTGAATGACTAACGTTTTGATGAATTATACTCTACTCATTAAATATGAGAGTCCAGAAAAATGTAACTGGCACTAGCATGGAGAAAGTTTGATACCTAAAGTAAAAGTGTCAAAAAGTTCACTTGTCTTTTTTTTTTTTTTTCTAAATACTAAAGACAAGAAACTCTGTTACTAGTGCAATTACATTTCTATTAATAGAAAGCTTTTCACAACCTAAAATCTGGCTTTTCCTAAGAAAGTACAACACTAAGGATAGAAAGAATAATCTTGGGTCAAAAATGGAAGTGGATGAACTGAAAAGATCTGGACCTCAGGTTTTGTTCAGATAAGTACACAATAGCCTGGATTATTATCCAAACAGCTGGAATCTATAAACATGTAGACATCTCATGAAAACAGGCTCTCCCACAATAGTTTTAGTACTTCAGATGTCCAAATAGATCTATTGCCTTAAAAAAGAGATAGCAGACATACCATTGTGTGGTAACTGTTAAATGTTGACTACAATAGTATGTTAACAACTTCTCTTGTGGTTTTTCCACATTTCCTCTCCCAGTTCCATGTAGAACCTGAAATGCATGAACTAAATAAAGAAAAGGCAGTCTCTGCTTATGAAACACCCCCGCTGCTCTAGTTTTGGGAGGTTTTGATCAGCATTGAGATACACTGCTCTGCTTCAGTTTGTCAGAGTTTAAGGCCAGAAGGTACCACCAGGTCATCGTGTCTGACCTCATGCATATTACAAGCTAACACCAACACCCAGCACCTGCACATTAACCCAGTAACCTAAAGTAGACCAAAGTATTACAGCCCAGAGGAGACTAGACTATTATGTGCCACAGACAGATAGAGGTGTACCAGTGTCTGAGGCCCCTGCAATGGCAGGTAAATGATCAAGTCAGATATACACAGATAATCCTGGAAACTGACTTGCACCCACAAGCTGCAGAGCAAGGTAAAAAAGCCCCAAGGTTACATCCAGTATGACCTGGGGGAAGAAATGTGGTCAAGTGGAAGATGAAGACTGACATAACATGCACGTTTTCACAGTGTTAGTCTTCACTGTACCTGACTCCAGCTACTTCCATTACTCACGAACACAAACACTAAACATTTACTAAGCTTCACCACCTTTCCTCAGACTATATAAAAAATTAAATAGCAGCCTTGGTTCTCATAGTACAAATGTCAAGCTCAGCTGGAAATGCAAGTAAACAGACAGCAGAGAAGAATCAAAATCACAAAGCAATTGTATATAGTTTATTGGAGCTGAAAATACTGGACAGTGGCATCCAAATGCAGGATTTGACTGCTACAGAAATGAAGCACCAGTATGTTATATGTTGCCTTGAGCACAAAGAAGCAAGCAACAGGCTGTTGACTTCAGCATGTGCCAGTGTGATAAGAGTGGTTTTCTCAAGCAGTGAGAGCTGAGGGTTATTTGAAGGGGGGTGGGGGGGAGAAGAGAACAAAAGCTTGAACAAAATTAAGCGCTGAGCTGACTTTGGTAATTTGCAAAAGAAGCTGTGCATATAAGTTGCCAGCCATTAGCCTGCATTAGGTGAAAGCATGCAATTTATTTCTGTTACCAGAAACTACAGTGTAAACTCAAGGGTATTGTATCATCTCAACACTTTGAAAGAAATCATCAAATGTTGTTAAAAAAAGAAATCACAGGAATATTTTGTGAAAATGTTCTAAAACGCTATAGAAAGTTCAGTATTGTAGCTGGATGTAAACACCCATAAAATTAGATGAACCTTTTGAAACATGACTTGAGTATGAAAGGATCACCATGAATTTCTACTCATTCCTGCTCCATGATCCCAATATTGCATTCACCTATGCATGTGAGAAACTTCATACACACAAGTTATCCTAATGCTATGGGAATTGCCTGTTTGTAGGATTGGGGATGATGCTGTCAACCATCTTGTAGACAGAATCCAGGCACACAGCAGCAGCATAATTTGGTCCTTTACCAAGGGGAGGGATAGCTCAGTGGTTTGAGCATTGGTTTGCTAAACAGGGTTGTGAGTTCAATCCATGAGGGGGCCATTTAGGGATTGGGGCAAAAATCTGTCTGGGGATTGGTCCTGCAGGGAGTTGGACTAGATGACCTCCTGAGGTCCCTGACATTCTATGATGAAGAAATAGTTCAGAGCACTGTAGTTTTAAAGGCCACTGATTTTACTACATGTAAAGTGGTCTGTATTTATAGTTGCCCATATAGCCCACCAACTTGATGGAACATTAATAGCATTATTGGAGTTAGGCCAGAGCCAAAACCTCAGCTCCAAACATACATGTTCTTTAGAGTGTTCAAAATCTAGATTCAGATCCATCATGTCTGGCTTGAATCCACACCTAGATGCTTCCAGCCATGAGTTTGTGAACTAGTTGTCTGATGCATGTTCACTTTAAGCAAACAGACTCCCATAGCAACTCAATATATATTAAGTATTGAGCAAGATTAGAGGGACCAGCCAATCATCTGCATATCATACTAGAAAAGCAGGCACTGTTCCCACAATCAGTTACAATATTCACAGCCAGTTACATCTTAACTGAGGACGGACATGGCCTTACAGTAAGTGCCAGGCTATTTACAGTATATTAATATTCACATTACAAAGTAAAATTATGTACTCTTTTCTGCTTTTATATTCAGGGCTTGAATGTTTTATGTCCTACTCCACAAGTCTTGATGTATAATGCTCAGCAGGTAGAAGAAAAAACACATACCATAAATGTTACTGAGCCATTGAATTAGAAAGCCTATGCACCAAGATTTTTTTTTTAAACTGTCAAGTAAAAAGTGATGAGACAAGAAAGAAAAAAAAAAAAAATCTGTTCATTAGCTACCTACCATGAACAAATAAGGAACATATACAATAAGACATACAAAATCTGGGTAAATACAGCTTTCAAATATTTAGTCTATCAACATTGTCTGCAAGATTTAAATGTTATTACACTTTAAAAATATAAACTGAAATGTTTCTGCCAACATCTGCTTCTACCACTTACACTAAGCATGTAGCAAGTTCTGGTGATGACATGACCTAACCTTCCTTGCAGCACACTTCCATTTTCTTTTCCCTTTGATGGTTAGAAGTAACAATCTGACTTGATTTAATTTTAATCTTTCTGAGAGAATACCACGTTATGATATATTACCAGCTCAGTGTATTGGTAGATAAGTGACTTGCAAGAGTACATAGATTAACATTTTATGTTTTATCAATGAAACATTTTAAGAAAATAATAGAAATGCAAGTAGAGAGATAGTGGCAGTGAAATATTTTTAGTTGTTACAAAGCAGGGTTTTAAAAAAAATTCTGCTAGCATCATCTACTCATGCTAACCTTGAAGGAGTTATATTTTGTGTTACAGGTTAGTAGCCTCTTCCCCCCCCCCCCCCCCCCCCCCCAATTCACTGGTTGCCTCCAAGACATTGTGCTATTTTTTTTCTGTCATTTTCAGTTTGTGGTCTTATTTAAGTGCCTCGTTTGCCAGTACAGGGGCCAAATTCCAGCAAAGCATATAGTTTATCAGGGGATGGGGCTTAGAATTTCCCCACCGCTTGTACAGCCTCCATAAGAATTCTCAATGCAATGCCTGATGACTGTTCCTTCCCTATTCACCTGGAGACTTTAAGCTTTCCAAAGGAAGCAGAGGGGTAGGGAGAAGATCGTAAAGACACCAAAATGAGAGCTGCTTTGACAGTGGAAAAGTGGGCGGTGGTAAACACTGGGGAAGCTTGCAACTCCAGATTGCTCTCTGTTGGTGGGCAGTTGTCATCTAAGTGTGCAAAGCCATTAATCAAGTCCTATTCCACAGGATTGCAACTCTGAAATGTGCAGAAAACAAAGTGGATCTAATGGGCTTCCCTAACTACCGTGGGGCAATAGATGCCTCCCTGCCTCCCCTCTTGCTTCAGAGTACAAAAACAAGGAAACTTACCATGGTTATGCAAATGTGGGTGGATCCCAGGGGACATTTCACTGACATTAACATTGGATGGTCAGAAAAAGGTGCACAATATATGCATCCTTACTTCTTTCCAATGCCAGTTGAGATTCTCATGTTTCCCTGACTCATGAAGCCATACACTGGGCAGCTAGACATGCACAAGAAAGATCACCACTGATGTGGGTGCAGGATGACTGTAGAGTATGCCTTTGGCAGATTAAAGGGCTGGTGGAGAGGTCTCAGAATATGACAGGATGTCACTAAGTATACCTATGGTTATTACAGCATGTTGTGCTTTAAATAATATTTGCAAAGTCAAGGGGAAAGTATTGGAGGCAGCAGGGAGAGGGTGGAGTGAGATTGGAAAGATTGTTGATTTTGACCAGCCTGATACAGACAGCCTGTTACCAGAGCACTTAGAGGCACTGTGTAGTGGAGGGAGATCTCCAGGTCGTGTTTTGAGAGTGTGTCATAGTCAGCCAGTGTGCTGTTTTGCAAATAAACAGGGCATAGCCAAGTGGTGATTTGATATAATCTTGTGGTGTGGTGCAAGGCTAGTAATTTGGAGTGTTTACATGATTCCCCCCCCCAAACAGATCTGTTTTTCCACATAATAGAACTATATTGTACAGTTGTAGTACTAAAAAAAAAAAGTGTTAAAAGATTAAAAAAAATAAAGGTGGTGGCCACTCTGGGATGAATCCCAGGTCAGTGCAGATGAACTCATAGTAGATTTTATTTTCCACTGGGGTTGAACAGGATGGATACTGTCACCGGGAATGCTGATGCCTGGGGGATGTATGGCAGAAGAAATTGTCCAAGCAGTGTAATGGCTGCTGGGGTGTGGACCTTGGGATGTTTTACTCCATAATACTTTGGAGTATCTGAATTTTTCCTCTGAGAAGCTACACTATGTCTTGATTCACTTCCGTTTCTCAGTCCTTCTGCCTTTCCTCGAGCAGGTCTTTCCTCCATCCCATGAACTGAGCAGTTCTAAAACAAGGTATTCCTTTGTGTCTGTCTTTTTTCCCTCCTTATCCAGGGATGTCTTTCAACAGGTGTTGAGAGGATGCCTCTCAAGAATACCTCAAAGTACTCTGAAACAACCAGACAGACCTTGTTGGATGTAAAGGGTTAGCAGACATCAGGAGTAAGTGTCCCATACAGACCTGCTTAAGAATATGAACAAGGTCACATTCACTAATATTTGCTTCAGAGCCATGTAACAGCATGTGGGAGTACTTTTCAAATCTTCTGTCCTTCTACCAGGGAGGAGGGACCCTAGGCAAGTGTAGGAAAGTAGAGTAAACACTGCTAAAAATTGAAGGCAGTTGTGATATTAGTTACACATCATTCACAAGGGCAGGCACCAGAGGCACAAAGGCAACTTATGCTCAAGACAGCCTGTTCACACTGGTGGAATTCCTGGAACTCTTTGCAGAGTGGTACAGAGTGGTGGGAGAAACATGGCTGCTCTTCCTAGAAAGCTGCAGACAGAGACCAAAACAGTACTTTGCTTAAAACGTTTTAGCGAATGCATGCTATAACACAAGAAAAAGATGTCTTGGCCAAGATAAACCTGAAGCTCCACAAGCTGAGAAGAACTGTGGTCATCAGCTATTGTTGTGAGCCAATTCAAAGCCAAGCCCCTAGACCCCAGCAACATACCCTTTCTACCTCTTTCCTGAATCTAATCTAATAAGACCAGCCTGCAAATAACTTGTATTGTCCATGGACTTTCATGCTGGAAAACGTGCATCCACTAAGTTCACCTGTAAAGGGTTAAGAAGTCTCACTGCTATGCATAGGTAAAAGGAAGTGAATGGACATCGGACCAAAAAGCCAATGGGAAGGCTAGAACTTTTAAAAATTGAGAAAAAACTTCCCCTTTGTCTGTCTGTGGTTGTTCTCCCAGTGACAGAACAATGATGCTGTAAGAAGCTTTGGGCCAGATATGAAAAATCTGTATCATACTTAGAAACTAACTATTCATTTGAAACCCCAGATATGTAAGCAGATCAAGAAGTGTCTAGGAAAACGCAATTAGGTTTATCTCATTCCTTTATCACTTGTGGATTCCTCTGTGCTAACCCCACGTGCTTTTGTTTTGCTTGTAACCTTTAAACTGGAGTTCAAGAAAGCTATTCTTGATGCTTAATTCTTGTATTTGTTTTTAAATCTAAAAATAGCTTGAGTTTTCAGATGCATTTTCTTTCTTTGATAAAATGTACCTTCTTTAAGAATACGATTGGAGTTTGGTGTTTTAAGAGGTTTGTGCATTTTTTTTTAAATGAGCTGGTGGCAACAGCTGATTTCTGTGTTTGTTTGTTTTTTGTTTTTTTTTCCCCCTTCTCAGCGCTTCCCCGGAGGGGTGTGAAAGGGCTTGGGGGTACCCCACAGGAAGGAATTCCCAAGTGATCCTTCCTGATCTCTCAAAGGGCTTCTGCACTTGCGTGGTGGCAGCATCTACAAATCCAAGGTCAGAGAATATCTGAAACTCCCAAGGTTAAATACAAATCTGCAGTAGCAAGAATTAATTTGCAGAGTCCTTGCGGGCCCCCACCATCTGCACTCAAAGTGCCAGAGTGGGGAATCAGGCTTGACACCATTCTTTTGTATTTTCAAAATATTTAATTTGAATGCTCAGATATTGGTTTAAGTACATTCCTTCTCAATTTCAAATGCACTGAATGTGCTTTGCTTTACTAATATTTGTTTCGGTCTGCAACATATAAGCACTTGGGTATATTTTTACTTGCTTCAGGCATTCTGTGAATTTTTGCCTAATACTGTCCTTACTTACACTTAAGTCTTCTACTTTTTCTTTAAGAAGTAAACAAATAAATAAAATAAATAAATAGCCTTTGTTTCTTGCCCATGCACTGTTGGCAACAGTTTTGACAGAGCTGGGTGTAGTGTTTCTTAATTTAGATGGTATAAATGGGCCAAGGTGTTAGCATAACTCATTGTCCAATATTAAACCATGTTAAACTAGGTTCAGGTTTTGAGATAGAGACCTCAGCCTGTTTGATATCATTAAAAACAAGCATTCAAAATCCTTTAATCCTTTCATTAAAGATAAAAAAAGGGGGGAGGGAGTTAAAGCATTTGAAATGTAGAATATGAAATAAAGATTTTATTTTAACATCCCTGGCTCCCTTTCACTGAAGAGTTTTAGAATGGCATGGGGGAACCCTCTTGTTTGACAGTCTTAGATACGATCAAAGATGGTAATAACTGTCTTTTTGGGGAAAGGAGAAGTTAGCAAAGATGAACTTCAGCTGTTTGAGACCAATCCCATTTCATCCCAGGTGGTGTTTGGGATTCAGCCGGAGCTGGTAAGGGTGATGTCATCACTTGGATCTTTCTATCTGGCCTGGCCAGGTCAGGACACCTCAGTATGACAAAGGCCATGGTTCCAGAAGATGGTGGGTTGGGAGCCATCATGGTGAAGCTCACTCTAGTGGCCTCCATCTGTTCTTTCTTTCCTCCCTCCCTCTTTTGTCTCTCTACCACCCAAAGTCTCCCTACGGACTAAAAAGGAAGTGATGGGTGCAATAGCCCATCCCTCATTCCCCCACCCCCCAAGCTTGGCACAATCAGATATCAATTTTTGTTGGTTAATTTCCAGTTCCACAGCGTCTCTTTTCTCCAAGCATGATTTCAACATTATTAATTATATAATTTCCTTAAAATAATATTAACAGGGCCTAGTCCAAACAAAAAGATTAGTTTACCTGGTTTTCCTGCACCAGTTTATAACATTCATTATAGTTGCAGGACTATCTGTTCCGCATACACAAATGCTGATTCTGGCATACAGATAGGTGACAGGCATTAGACAATACTCCAGTCTACTTTCATCCCAACTAAAAATCATTGAATCCAAAAAAACCAAGCCTTCTTTATTAATAGATCTGGAGAAATAGGTACAGTTTTGTCTGTGTTCAACCTGTGCCAATTGCTGATTTAGAATGGGGCTTTTCCTCTAGGCTCTGAGCACTGGGAGTAGTGACAGTGAATACAGGATAGAGCCTGGGCAAAGATAACATGCTTGCTACACTGCTGAAAAAAGTTACTCATCCATTTCAATCTATAAATGTTTAACTCGCTATAATGTGTTAAATTATGCCTTGAAATGTCAATCAGGAATAGGATATTGCAGGGGAGAGTGCAAATGGAAGTCAGTACTTTTTAGAACTGTAACTTCAAATGGTCATTTTTGATGTATTAGAACAAGAGTTTAAAAAAATAAAAACACACATTGGATCTATAACAGTGCTGTATTAAACAGATCGTAGCCTCCTCCCCAAGATACAGACAACATTCTAGTTTGTTTGTGAAACACCATCTTATCCTGTCAGCATTTCAGACACATGTAATGGCTGAATTCATCTTGGGTATAAATTATAGCAGGGATTAAATTGGCACAATATAACTCAAGCAACATTAAAAAGGACACCTGCTCTAGTCCTAAAATGTCAAATATATATTTGGTTAATACAACCTTTGTTTGTGGATGTGAACATCCATTTTCTTAGAATCCACTGCTTCCACAGAAAAAGCCCATTATTCCTATTTGTATTTAAAAGTACAATGTCACTTGCCTTTAGGAACCACTCAAGGACCTTACAAAACAATTTGTGTCATATGGGGAGTCTAAGAAAGGTGGAGCAGAATTTTAGTTCATGTATTTGGAAATATTTTGGCATCATTTCTTAAATTTGTCAATTGCCTTGTAAGAGTGGTTGCTGCACTAAACTGAATACGGGTATCATTGCACTCAGACTGGAAACTTATGCCAAAGTAAGGCAAAACCATGATGGTTGTTACTTGCATCCTTTTTTTCTGAGAATAATCTTGATAGCTAACAAACCACATATGAAGAAAAAAAAAGAGCAACACTAATTAATCCCACTTTAAGATTACAAACTGGAAAAGTTTTAAAACAAACAAAACAAAAACCATACATAAAACCCATCTGCTCTCCAGGCAGATGTTTTCCACAGAGCTATCACACAGCTGTAATAAGGAAATATTTATAACCATCTAAAGTTTCCTGCAGTTTTCACTAGTACTTTATCAAAACTGTGCAATAGGATACCTTCCACCTTAAATTAAATGTCAAAAATACTGCCTAAGAAACAGACATCTGACAGATCTGAAAGACGACAACAGCACAGCTCAGAGTTCATAGTGTCAGCCTAATTTGTCTAAAACATGGTTGGAAGGAGGCGAATAGCTGCTTATTTTAGTATCCACCTTATTTCCCACTACATGGCACAATATACAATCTTCAAAATGTAAATATGGTGTGAAAATGAACTTTTTAACCATACAGCTTCACTATTGGTAACACCTGAGCAGATCACAGATCAGACAGTATCAGGATTTAGGGAAGCCCCAAACCCAATCTAGAGGTCTCTTTGCTTTGACTTCTACTCCTCCTAGTTAATGGTCTCAATCCTGTGTGAAGGGTAGAGATAGGTCTATGAAAGATTATGAGGGACAATCTCCAAATCACAATATTTTATTGCTGTAAGATGTAATTGAGCTTTAAGTTCTCTTTTGGACTATTATTTTACTGTTTTGCATTCAATTGAACAAAACTTGCGCTTCAAACACTGGAGGGGTATCACCAAGGTCCCTTTTTCTCTTCCCCAAACTCCCTTCCCATATTTATCATCCTCTTTTGCTCATATAACCATGTCAAGTTACCAAACTCTGAATTTTTCCCTCCTTGTGTGTCTCTTCTGTAAATGAGTGCCAGAACTGTGAACTGTATTATCTCAAGCACTTAGTTACTGCGGCCCTCATAATTATAGATTCATTTTGTCTGAGTTGTTTCATACCTTATGTTCGAGTTTAACATAGCCATCCAATTTGTACCTCTACTGTACAATTCTTCTGCTAGACTTATAAATTAATGGGTAGGGAAATTGGCCTTAATTATCTTCATAGAAATCAACTTCTCAACTCAATTAAACCCCAAACACTTCCTCCAGGTACCTCCTCCTTTCAATAGCCAACGAATTAATCCACTCAAGTCAGGAAATACCTCTAGTCTACCTTGTGTTGACTGATCTCTATAGAACATTATTTCATATAGTCCCACTTGAAGCCCTATTAAATTTTAGGTTTTACATTCAGTAATTTACAACAGTTACATTCTACTTCCCATCCAATATCCATGGGATTGTCTTTTGGAATATAGATTTCACCAAGCATATAAGAAAAATGGAACATGATATTTCAAAAATTGCAAGGTTTTACTTTGCAAAATACTTATTTCTTTCTTTGTAGATTGGACAGTAGCAGATCCACTTGGCTGATTGAATCTTGGGGAAGAACATCAGAAGCAACTCTTGCCTTCATGCTGCAGCTAACAAGCATAGCAGATAGTTTTGGCCCCTTATGAAATGTTAATGATTAAAGATGAAGGGAATTGTGTAGCTTCTTAAACTAATTTCTGCCATGGCAAACAGATGCTCTCTCAAAGGAGATTCCATTACAGTGCAGAAGAGGAAATAGTTTTGAGTGGCGAGAGAGAGACAGACAATATGATCCACATTTGACTCATTAATGCTTTATGTAATCCCTCAGACTGTGGGTGAAGCACATCTATTCTACTAATAACTGAGATGTAGGTAAGCCATATAGTTAAATAGATAGATATATCTAGCCCTTTCTAGTATGCTTTTATGAATATCTTTTCCTATACTTATTTTCAGATTGCAATTTGTAAAAAAAAAAAAATTAAAAAATTTAAAAAAAAGGCTGCCACCAATTTTTAGTTTAAAGAAATTGTAATCAAAGAGGAGATTTTCAAGGGCACAAAATGGAACATGTTATAGTAATCAGGCCTACAAGTTTACCCTCATTATAAACTTTTTACAATTGAGCTTACAAAGTGTTACAAAAGAAACCCACAATAAAATGTTGAAGGGCAAAGGTGCAAACCTAAGATTAAATAGCACACTAGGTCCACTGTAACAATTCTTGAATTATATTAATCATGCCTGGTAAATGAGGGGAAAAAAAAAATCAATGACTCAAAATTGGTATTGTAGAAATTTGACTCAATAGGTAAACAAAGTTAAGTGGTGGGCTATTCTGCCCATATCCCCTTCTGTGGGTCCTTTTTTATTATTAAAAAAACCACACAGGAGGAGGGGGAAAATTGGACCCAAGGCAGCTGACAAAAAAAGTGGGGGGGGGGAAGAGAAGGAGTGAGCTTAATCATTATTGCTGTTATTCCCACCATCTCTTATGACCCCAGGATGCACTATGACACTATCAGCAAAAAAACAGGAGTACTTGTGGCACTTTAGAGACTAACCAATTTATTAGAGCATAAGCTTATGCTCTAATAAATTGGTTAGTCTCTAAGGTGCCACAAGTACTCCTGTTTTTTTTTTTTTTTTTGGCAGATACAGACTAACATGGCTGCTACTCTGAAATATGACACTATCAGACCTTTTTCCTGATCGTGAGAGGTGACCTGACCAGACCAAGTCAGAAAGAGGGCCCCAAATGATATTGGATCTCTACCAGCTCTGAAGGAATCCTGAACATTATGAGACTGTCATAGACACAGCCTTTGGGAGTCCCTTTTATCTTCCACACCTTATTTTTTTTATCATCCTATCTAATAAGAGTCCAGCTTAGCAAGCCAAAACTGCACATTTTGCAACACATTTTGCCCTATGATCATAGGGGAAACTGTGGTGTTTTGGAGATCCCCTAGACTCACAAGGGGTATTGTCACTGCCTGCCCTGTAACATTATGTTGTGAATGGTTCAATTCCCTGATCCCAGTAGCTTGCTCACAAACACAAGATCTCACCCTGACTTCCAGAGTCCTAGTTACTCCTTTTACTGTGACACCAACAGCCCTTACAGTACCAAATCTTCCCAAATCCATCCTCCTTGAGTTCTTAAGTACCAGACCCTTGGACTTCTCCCCTCTGGTTCATCAACCCAAAGGCAGGAAAATGGCTCCTAGAGATACCACTTACTATGTACTCCTGGTGGAATTCTACACCACTGTGTGCATGCATAATTCATGTGCTGTGCATATTTTTAATTTTTTTGCCAAAAATAGCTTATGTGAGAAAGTTGCCACAGTTCTGCCTTTTGCCAACAAGAGGCTGCTGTGGCACTAGAACAGAGCAGCCACTCCCAGCCAGCTAGGGAAGAGAGAAAGTCTGCAGTGCCTTCATAGCACCTGTTGGGCCAGGTCAGGAGACAGGGGATAAGGGGAGACGGAGCAAGGGACTGCTCATAAAGGCTAGTAGGGAAGGACAGACTGGGGCAGGGGCTGAATGGGAGTGGAGGTGGAGGGCCATAGGTGGGAGGCAGGAGGTGTATGGCCACATGGAGATGAGGGGAGCGGGCTGGCTGAGGGAGTTGGGGGGGGCAAAGGGCCACATAGGGAAGGGGGGGGAGGACACGTGACAGGGGGTGCAAGGACATATGAGGGTGCAGGGACACTTGGGGGGTAGGGACAGATGTGCCTGACTGAATGGGAGAGGTTAGGGTCTGCATGGGGGAAGTTCCTTAACAATCCCTCCCCACCCCCCAAAAACCCCTGTTTCATACTTTTCCAAATATACACAACAACCCTCCAAGTTCACATCCAGGCTCCTTCACAGCAATTACTTCCCTCTCCCTCAGCTCCTCCATTACCCCAAGCCTTTGCATTGCTTCTGAGAGGTGCGGGAAATATAGTTCTGTATTGTAGTTTAAATGAGTTACTCAGAGTTTTGTATTAATGTGCCTAGCAAGGAATCTATTTGTCAAAAAAAAAAAAAAAAACATTTCCTGAATCTTTTGTTGTCTATATTGTTAGAGACATACTTGCTGATAATTTATTTCAAAATACCTACCAAAATAATTGAAACTGGTGTGATTATATTCTGTTATTATGACAAATAAAATATGCAGAATTTTAAAATATTGTGTGCAGAATTTAATTTTTTGGCACAGAATTCTCCCAAGAGTATCTATGGTGCATGCACACTCCACATGGATACTTGCTTGGCATAAAAACAAAACAAAAATATAAAAAACAGACAAAGATGAAATTGTAAGGGAAAGCAAACATACAAGGGGCACAGAAAATAAACAGACAGACAATCTCAGGCTTTACACTTTCATATTAGACAAAATCCCTTTTCTAATGCAAGTTACCTATTGGCTCTTAAGTTTCCCACCATACCTATTAGCTGGGGGGGGGGGAGTGCAGAATTATTCATAGACAGCCTCCCACCTACAGACTGTCCCTCAAATTCTGGATGGACCATGGGATGCTGTTCCAGGAAGCAGGACTGCTAAGCAGAGATAGGGGAAGGGGAAAGAGCCTATTTGAATACAGACTGGCTAACCTAGTGAGGAGGACTTTAAACTAGGTTCAAAGGGGGCAGGTGACCAAAGCCCACAGGAAAGTCAAAAACAGGGATACCTGGGAGAAGGGTTGGAATTGTGGTGGTGGTGGGGGGGGGGGAAGGCGGAACATGGGCTGTTATAGTGGGGATAAGGGAGAGAAGACAGAACTGGGGTGGGGGAATAAAAAAAAAAAAAAAAAAAAAAATCAGTATCTTAGATGTCTGTATCCTACCGTGAGAAGTATGGGGAAATAAGCAGGAAGAACTCAAAATGCTAGTTGTGTTTTATCTACTATGACATAGTTGGCAGAGAGACTTGGTGGGATCATACACATGATGGGAATATTGGTATAGAAGGATACAGCTTGCTCAGGAAGGAAAGGCAGGAGGTATTTCCTTATATATTAAAAGTGTATACACTTGATCTGAGGTTGAGAGGGAAATAGGACTTGTTTTTTACCCTTTTTATTCTTACCCAGAGACTTTCAACAAGGGTGATGTCATGGTAAAGGTCTACTACAGACCACCTAACCAGGAAGAAGAGGTGGATGAGGCTCTCTTTAAACAACTAACAAAATCATCCAAAGCACAGGACTTGGTAGTGATGGGGGACCAGGAGAGGTGGGTATGTCCTGGGGGCCCAGACAAGCATGGAGAGTGGAGAGTGCCAGGCAGAGAGGGTCAGGTCGGACAGAGAGGTGTACAGGAGAGAGAGTGTGTGTAACCCCTCCCCCTATGAACCCTAAAGCCTTAAAGATAAGAAGATAAATAAAAAGAATCCAACTACACAGTATTTATTTTGAACAGAGGCTCAGTCAACTTGATGTTAATTTAAATGTTTGTACTGCATAGTTCTGATTGATTTCCATTGAACTAGCTTGCTGATTAGTAATTTTACCAGGTGTCCCATATGCAGCATAGGGAAATATGGTCACCCTAATGTCAGCATACCTGTTGGCTGCAAGGGGAAAATGGACTGCCATTCGGTTCAGCTTTCTTTTGCTTCTCATGGGCAGTGAAAAGGGTTAAGATGATATATCTCAGTAATTTCTCAAGACTAGAGTACATAATTAATTAAGGTGGCATTGAGAGTACCGAAGATGGGTTCTATGGTCTCTTTCACACCTACATGCCTGTTTTTTCTTTTGTCTCACATGGTTTTGGGTTACCCTCAACCCCCACCTGGTCTTGGCCTTTTCCTTGCCCCTCTCCCAAGATCAGGTAGTAAATCATGGACAGTGGAGATCAGCATGGTCTTGATGCCTCTGTATCCCTACAGTGTATTCTTTTTTTATTGGCATGGGTTTGGTCTGTCCTTTTGGGAAGTTTTGAAAAACTATTAATTAGACAGGAAGGTTAAAAAAAATGCAAAGTTCTTCTTCCAGTCCTGTTTTAAAGGGTCAGCCAGGGGTTTTTGAACTGCTTCACTCATTCTGTCTAATAATTTTCCTTGTACAGAATGAAATGTCAATCTTCTGAAGATATGGCTGTCATGAATTCACCTGAAAGACTTTTTAAACTTGGACTTCTGTCATGTACAGTGGCAAGACTGAAAGCTGGTATTATTTACAATCAAGCAAAATAATATTTGTTTTAGAGATATTGAGCTGCACACTAGTGAAGATAGCAGTGAACATGAGACAGCTGACGACATACTGGCAGTGTTGATTTCCTTTGCTTAGTGGCACATGTTTCTTACATACCCTTTGGTGAACCTCCCTGTACAGAGGCATTTCCAAAAGCAGAGGTAGTTATTTTATAATCATGGGGAAAGAAACCTAACAGAGGCCAAGACATGGCTAATATTGCAAAGCAAGTAGACCTTGCATCTCTTAGTTGTAATATGTTCAAATATATATATGTCTGATGTGAAACTTTCAACTTCTCAAAAACTAAGACCTAGGTTCACAATGACACATACTTTTAGATGTTTAGTCTTTCATTTGTTTTACCACGGATTGCTCTGACCTTTACTAAGTTTTGATTGCTCAAAGCCAGTGTTCTGGCTGTCATACCATAATTACAGATATTATCAATTCCTCGCCTAAGTATTGAGCTGAAGCCCACTGAAATCAGCATCGGTCATTCCATTGACATCAATGGTCTTAGGTTGAGATCATTATAGTTGACACCCCTGTTTTATTAAGGCCTCATCCAAAGCCCATTGAAGTCAATGAAAAGACTACAACTGATGGTTTGGATCAAGTCCTTAAATTGAGGGTGTCAGTCATTTTTGAAGATTCAGAGATGTAGTCCTTGCTTAACCAGCTCTCTCTTTAAACTAAAAGACGTCTATTTCTTAGGGAATTAAGTGAGTTTTATTTTCTATAGTCCACAGCAAAGATATGATCATTTTGCAACCCAGGATGGGTAATATCGGTGTTAACAGCATCCCAGGCTTAGACTTCACTGGGTAAGGTTCCAGGAGGAGGTCTTCAGTATGACCTGGACCTTTACCAAGAAATGCTCACCAACCAACTCAAAGTCACAATGAAAACGTGCAAAGTAGGCAAAGCACGGTCACTGATGTTCAAACATGTGGCTCCACAGTCACATGGCTTGCAAAAAGGGTGATTGAATGTGACACTTAACATGCCATCCAATTGTATTAGGGCAAAACATTGCCCCCAAACTCTCATGATGTTTATTTTTGTAAAGCTTTTTTATAAATCTAGGAATTTTCTGTTGTATTATTTTGGACACAAACAGACCAATATCTATTTCTACTATCCCCTATTGTCTTCTTTGATGCTATTTTTCTTCTGTCAGACCATGAAATATTTGATTAAAAGGATCACACGGGCATACATCTTAGAAATCTTAGAAACTTGTAAAGAATTGTAGACTAATAACTGAATAAAGACTATCCATTTTCAAAAGACAAGTTGCACATTAGTCTGCTGTAACTCTGAATAAGCCATTGCCGAATTATTTTGAAGAGTTCACTGCCTCTTACACCAGCTTCCATTCAAAGCTTATTTGCACAAACCCCTGACTCTAAAAAAAATCTTCAAAAGTTGTAACTTCGAAGCAGGGTGACCAGATGTCCCTATAAAATAGGGACAGTCCTGATATTTGGGGCTGTGTCTTATATATGCGCCTATTATCCTCCAATCCTGATTTTTCACACTTGCTATCTGGCCATCCTACTTCCAAGTTAGAATGTGTGTGTGTAGTCTGAACAGGATAGACTTTCGGTTTAACTTGCAATGAATTTGATAAGACATTTTTGAGATTATCCCTTATTTTAAGGCTTCTCTGCCCACCCTTAGTTCAGAAATAGTTTGGCCTAGAATATTCAAGTCCTTATATGTTTAGATGGATTTTTTCCTTCAGGAAGTATCCCATTGTTTGAGATATTTAGAACTGAACTAGGCAAAGCACTAGAAAAATATCCTGTAGATTAACAGGATTCTCTCAAACTTCAGGGTCCTCACCCCAAATGTAACTCCTGCCAATAAAAGCAAGGAAATTCAAAAGTTTAGTCTGATATTTCAGTCTTAACTTATGCTATCATGGATAATCATTGACTTCAGGGCACCACCTACTCCTTAATGTGCAATTTCCTGGCCTTCCCAATTGTTGTCACAAAGCTAATGTGTTTTTAAATGTAGTTTGTGTATTAATATGACATATTGATCTTAATTTCCTACTGAAATGCACTTGCTTTTTATGCTCATTCCTAGATTGAATGTATTTACATAACTATTAAGCATCAAAAACATTCACCTCAGGGGGCATGCAGTTGTACATAAATGTGAACAAACACAGTGCTCAGGTAGTATATATTATATAAACTGAAACCACAGGTTGGGGGTGGGGTCGCGGAGGTGGAGAGATGCCAATCAAAACACTAGTGTCACTGGAAACCTGGACAGGCCACTATCCATCCAGTTCAAGTTTGCTCACTCTACAATTAAAATAAAGTTTCTTAAATGCCAGCCCTATACACTCAACCTACAGATTTTACTTCAGCAGACTTTGGTTCAGAGCCTCAGATGTGTCTGATCTGCAGCACTATGGGGAGTAGAAATTACTGAGATCTCTATTTAAAAAAGCAAAGACATGACTACATACAAAACGGGGCAGATCTGTTGAATAAGAAGATGCCATTGTTTGTGTTGTCTTTTTTCTGAAAATTACTGCACTTTAATCCTTTGATTTAAATTTCACTTCACTTATAACGTCAGCATAATTATTTTGGAAGGGCTGTATAAGTCATGATACAATAGTTACAATACAAAATGACAATAATTAAACTAAAATTCTCAGATATGCAAGACTGCTGTGCAGCGCAGGCAGAGTAGGTTTCCATTGTGGATAATTTCATGTTGCCTTTGTAATGCTGGGTTAATTATATTTTCTGTATATAAATATTGTCATTTGTCTACTATTATTACTGTTCAACAGTAACAAGACAATTTTATATTTTTACTCTTATTTTTCTGACTTGGAGCCTTTATAATTTACTTGTGCAAGCATGTAGTACTCCTGTCTCTGTAGATAGTGTATGTGGGTTGCATGGTAATTTGGTGTAACCACACTGAAAACCCTTTGGTACATGATGAAGTAGGGCAGTTTTTTTATAAAGATAAGTCAGTACTTAAATGACTAGGAATTCCTAGTATAGACCTAAATATTTCTTTTTGATCTTATATTATGGTATGCAGTGGCATATATGCTACCATATAAGGGTATGAATCTTGTAGTATTTAGAATTAAAGCTTTCAGAAAAGGAAATAAAATGGTCTATATTTTATATTCAGGGAGTAGTTTTCCTCAAGGATATTCAGAGAGTGGGATCTGATTCATGAAGCAATTTGAATCTACTCATGCTAAAACCTTTTGTGCAACTTTTGCAATAGAGGTGTGTGAAGAAAGCAAAATTTGGTTTCAGAATCAGTTTTCTGGAACTCTTTGGAAGAGTGAAAATCCCTAAAGCCCCTGATGGCAAAAAATTAGGTTTAACATTTCTTTCGAAGTATTATTATAAGATAACCCAAAGCCTGCAAGTAGAACTGGTTGAAGAAATAATTTTTCTGCATGTGGAAAATTGACAAAACTAAAGTTTTTTCCTGATTTTGTAGAACTTTTAGGGGAGATATTTAGACTAAATACTGAAACATTTCAATTCAGAATGACACTTCAGGGCCTCTTATGAGTTTGGGTGCTTTATGCTCTCATTCTCCTCTACAGACTTGGTTCCCTGGTTGGACTACATCTTCCCTGATACATCATGTTTTCTCCTCTTGGTGAAGGAAGAAGGTATGTCCCAAGAGTCCACTTGGCTGTGGTGCATCATGAAAAATGTAGTCTGACCAGAGAACATGATCTAGGGGAGAACAGGAGCATAAAATATCTGAACTGCAATTCCTGTGAGCCACTGTGGTGCCATTTTAGCTGATATATTCCGCTGAAACAGATCCTTTGTGAAAAATTCCATTAAGTCAGAAACCCAATGTTCTACTGAAAGACAGAACAATAGAATATTTTTGGCCAGCTCTAGTTCTAAAGTAAATTAAATGGTCAAGTAACTGTTCTTTTATTATAGAAACCCTAGTTGTACAATGTGAATGTCAAGCACCCATATCGCCCTAGTTATTTAGAATCTTAGACTATGATGCAGCAGCTATAAAGTTAAATATGATTAGAGTGGCAACCACAGGAATTAAAATTTCAGCTACAGAAGACAAATACAAAAGTGGAGACACTTCTGTCTATTAGTATATAAAGTGGCTTTTCCATTTTTGTTGTTTCACACATATAAACAGATTATACCCAATATGGGCTTGTGCATTTGTACACTATATTTAGAAAAGCACATTCCCCCTTCCAACACACAAACCTTATATTGAGAGCTAGCTGGAAAATGAGAACCTCCACAGAAAATTTCTACTTCTTGTTAAAAGCCAGCATTTGGCTTTTGGTGAAAGTTTTAGGTTTTATAATTGTCGGTAAAGCTCTCATTGAGAAAACCAATTTTCCATTTAGAAAGTTTGATGTAAATTTCCCCCCTTACTTAGGTTCTCTCACTATTTTAGGAGCCAGTCTTTCTCCCACTGAAGTCAACAGCACAAGTTCTGGCATGTAATTATGTCTTTCCTGAATAAGCATAACTCCTGCTGCACACCAGCAAGTCTGTCTGTCTGCAGTGTAGTAGGGGTAGGGAGCATATTCAGGTTCTTATTGACTTTAGTAGTGTGTGCAGGAAAAGGCCCCTATATGGGATTAAAGGTATTTTCCAGTTACATGTAAATAAAAATGTCAATATTATAGCCACGTTTTGTTGAATGAATTTTCTTGATCCTTATACCATATTCAATCTCATTTTTCTATGTACAGCATCAGCACACATACAATATAAAAGCATAATCATGTTCTTAAAACAGCAAAGTAAAGTGCCCTGGAGACAGCAAGGTATAGGATTTCTATCACAACACCCAAGAGCAGGAAAAGAATAATTTTACAGCTTGGATAGGTTCCCATTAAACAATCAAAAAACACCATAAGGTCTAGGTTTTAAAGTCTTTCCTCAGATTTTCATACCACAGAAAACAGACATACAATAAAGAAAAAAAAAATGAACTACTTACCACATCTTTCTTTGTTTTCAGAACTTAACCAAACACAGGAAAAAGGGGGAGGGGGGGAATCTTATCCACTCTTCCATTTTATAGGCCCAGCTGTTGTGATTTTTGTTAAAGTTAGTAATTTGTCTCAGCTGAACCCAGTAATATTCCCCCACATTATTGGAATGTTTAACAGGCCCTGCTGTGAGGGGAAAAAAAAACTGTTGCAGCTTTCCTCTTCAGGGAAAAAGATTTAACTCCGTCCCTGCCAGTCACCATATGTAGTCTATATATGTTCCATCATATATACACCCCCAGAGTCTGCAGAGATGGAAAGTATTCATCATGCGATTTCCTTAAGTAGTACAACATTCATTTTGCATAAATAAAAACTGCAAAGGATTGAACACCATGGTATGACCCCAATCCTGTAAACACTTACACAATCTGCAACTTTACTTATGCAAGTAGTTCAGTAGGCCTACTCACACAAGTTAAATTACATACATGAGTAAGGCCCAGATCCACAAAGGGCCTTAATCACTTAAACCCCAGATTTAGGCTACACTGCAATTCATAACACCACTGCTTAGCTACTGACTAACCCTAAATTTGCATTACATCTAAAATTTCCCTAGTCACCAAAGTTTCTGCCTCTGGACAGGTGCACTGCTGCTGCTTCAGTCCAGGTGCCGATCGCCCACCAAAGCCCAAGCATGAGCCCCAGAGAAAGATAGGCAGAGGAGTGCCTGCCTTCTATGTGTGAGTTCTATAGGTGTGTTCTGAACATGCCTAGCAAGCCCCATTCAAAATCCAGCCTGAGGATAAACTACCACCCACCTTCTATCTTTTAGCTCAGTGCTTAGAGCAATCACCCAGGATGTGGGAGCTGCAGGTTCAATTAGGGTGACCAGATGTCCTGATTTTATAGGGACAGTCCTGATTTTTGGGTCTTTTTCTTATATAGGCTCCTATTACCCCCCACCCCCATCCCGATTTTTCACACTTGCTGTTTGGTCACCCCAGATTCAATTCCTCCCTCTACCAGATGGGGAGAAATTACTTGAACAGGGGTCTCTACCGTCTCTCAGGAGGGTGCTCTTAGCAACAAGTAATGGGATACCCTGATATGGAATGCCCTCTGGCTAACTTGTTGAAACTCATCCACTTTGGATAAATAATTCAAGAATCACTGGCACAAAAGGATTGGGCCCTGGGTTTCCCACCTCCTATGTGGGTCCCCTAACAACTGGCTTGTAGAGTTATTTTCATTCAATTCTCTAGCCCACTGAGGCCATGGCTACACTCAAAACTTCAAAGCGCTGCCACAGGAGCGCTCCCGCAGCAGTGCTTTGAAGTGCAAGTGTGGTCGTGTGCCAGCGCTGGGAGAGAGCGCTCCCAGCGCTGCAGGTACTCCACCTCCATGAGGGGATTAGCTTACATGGCTCCCAGCGCTGGGGCACTGTTTACACTGGCGCTTTACAGCGCCGTAACTTGCTGCGTTCAGGGGGGTGTTTTTTCACACCCCTGTGCGAGAAAGTTGCAGCGGTGTAAAGCGCCAATGTAACCAAGCCCTAACTATTTAAGTGTTTATACATAGTGAAACAAATTCAACAAATAAGATTGAGCCCCCTCCCATATCTCAGTGGTTAGTGCTCTCTTCAGAGAGATGGAATACCTCTGTTCAAATCCTTTTGCCTTCTCAGACAGAAAGGGGAAATGAATCAGGTCTCCCACATCCAGGGGAGTACTCTAACCACTAAGCTAAAAGATATAAACAGGGCTACTCCTCTTCCTCTGGTCATTCTATGTGGAGTGAGGCAGGCACTTAAGTCATTCTGACAAGAAATGATTTAGGCTCCTAAACTGCCTGGCTCCACAAGAGGGATGCCCAGCTATGGATTACAAGAGGAGATAAGTGCATCCCTGCAGCCTGGATTTGGACACCTAATTCGGTAGATGGATGGAGCTTAGGAAATACCTACCCTTCATGCTGGTATCGCCCATAAGCTACTTTAGGCAACTCCCCACCTAACATTTGTGGATCATGTTCTTAGGCACCGGTGTCTCCCCATTCATTGTATAGGGAGTTTAGGTGTCTATCTCAGCAGAGCCGGCTTTAGCAGGTGCGGGGCCTCACGCTGGGACGCGAATTGTCTCTCGCCCCCCCCGCCCCAACTCCGTCCCAGCCCCGCCCGCTCCCTGCCCCATTGCATCCCTCCCCAAATCCCCGCCCCCTCCCTGCCCCATTGGATCCCTCCCCAAATCCCCACGTCTTCCCCAAGCACGCCGCATTCCTCCTCCTCACCCCTCCCTCCCAGGCTTGTGCTGATCAGCTGTATGGCAGCGCAAGCGCTAGAGGGAGGGGGGAGAAGAAGGAGGCGGCTTTTCTTTTCCTTTGCTCCGCCAGCAGCCCCAGACATTGCGGGGCCCTCTTAGGCGCGGGGCCCCATTCCGGGGAATAGGCCGAATCAGCTTAAAGCTGGCCCTGTATCTCAGGCTTTGTGGATCTCGTTGTTCCAGTCATTTTCTAGACACCTTTGGCCTTAGAGTTACACATGATCTTAGCCAAAAGGCCGAGAAGCGAATACACCTCTTTCCTTTAATGCTGTCCTACAGACTCTTATTGAAGGGGTTGCTCAGTAAGCATCTTAGCTTGGCAGCTGGGTAAACACAACTCTAGGGAGGAAGTAGCAATGGCAATGAAAGGGAGCAGGGATAAAGAGGCAGTAGCCAGAGAAAGAAGTGAAAGAAACTTCATTTCCCATAATTATGATACATAGAAGGGGTTTATAACTATTACTTATAGAGTGCTGTAAGTGTACCTGTGATGCTGTCAGACCAGGAGCCAGCTCATGCCAAAGCTCCAGGTCAATTCACTTGTTTATTAATATAGATCAAAGTGATTGTTCAATGTAGAAGAATGTATTGGTGTTTAAACATCATGAAAACTTATGGGATGTTACATGCATTGTTTTCACTTATCTGTATCTTGTTAATACTTTGCATTGTATCTCACCCCCGATATCTAAATAACCTTCCAAACATGAAAGAAGCCTTGTGTAATGCAAATGAAGGACACTTATCAGAATGATAATGCACCTTGAGCACTTCAAAGTGAGGGCATTGAGAGTTCAAAAACTCTAAAAACTTCCCTCTCTTACGGCCATCAAAGAAGAAAACATGTGATAGCTGTCCTGTCAAATTGTTCTAAGAGAACTAATATATATATGGATACAAATAAAAATCCTTCATCTCTTGATTATTTGGATTCTAACAAGGCAGAATATCTGAATGAGAATACAGAAATCCCTAGAGTTATTGTGTGTAGTCCTGAGAAACTTTTAGGAAACTGTCAGATTACTATCTCTGTGCTACAATTTGGAATTATAGACTGTGACTCATCTGTGCATATATTTACCTGCTTTAACTTCTCAATAATTCTCATTTATTTTCTTAGATAATACACATTTAGCTATTTTTACTATGGAATTGGGTACCAGCATTGTCTTTGGTGTGAGATCGAGGATGCAGCTTGACCTGGATGAGTGACTGGTCTCTTGGGACTGGGATTAACCTGGAATATTTGTTATTTTTGGTGTAAGTATCCATTTATCTCATAATCAAGCTTGGCTAGGTAGCAAGATAGACTGGAATATCTAATGGGACTGTCTGTAACTCCATTATAATACTATTGTAGTCCTGTGGGAGTTCACATTTGGTACTGGGTTGATGAAATCTAGTTATAGAACATGCCACCACTTTGGGATGTCTGCCCCGCTTTTGGCAGTCTGCCTTGAGGTCAGCACTCATTGGTGTGAGTCCTCCAGATAGAAAGGCAGTATTGAAATGCGCCAATTGTAATAATCTTTGCCCCAATGATTTCTGATTGTAAATGCACAAGCAGGTACAATACTAGACAATAACAAACACACAAAGAGTGTGGTAATGGTCTTTATAGTCGGACGGCACAACAGAACAGATTATATTTTTTCAGAAAAGGAGAAAGGTGCTTGGTAAACACAAACTGGGGTAGTACTAGTTCAGTCTGAGTGTTGTGACTGAATGAAAATGTCTATTTGCATAATGAACTATATTATTGCACTTTTGACCTCTAAGCTGTTTGAAGTTTGCCTCACTATATATTATCTCATTGTTTTTCCACAGCATCAACACAGATCCTGTGGAGCAAGTGATTTCCCATATCCAGACTGCCCTTACTAGCTTGGTAATGACATTAGGTAGTGTTCATTAAGTATGTTCATTTACTCCTTTGGCATATCTCCAAAGTGCAGGCTCAGTAAGCAATCAGTTGAGGAAAGCCCCAGTTCAAGATAATGTACTTGTTCTATAAGGTAGTTCACTGTTCTATATTGAAGCACCATTCTTCCCTCTCTTCTCCAATTAGAAGTGAATGAGTTCATGAAATGATAAAGTTCAGGATTCTTAGGAATGGTAAGAGGGAAAACAGCATAATAAAGATAATGGACTTCAAGAAGTCAGGCTTTAGCAAACTCAGGGAGTTGGTAGGTAAGATTCCTATGGGAAGCAAATCTAAGGGGGAAAAACAGGTTGACAGAGTTGGCAGTTTTTCAAAGAGATATTATTAAGGGCACAAGAGCAAACTATCCCACTGCACAGTAAAGATAGTAAGTATGGCAAGAGACCACCCTGGCTTAATCAGGAGATCTTCAATGATATGAACCTCAATAAAGAGTCCTACAAAAAGCGAAAACTAGGTCAAATTACAGAGGATGAATATAAACAAACAAAACAAGCATGTAGGGACACAATTAGAAAGGTCAAGTCACAAAATGAAATTAAGATAGCTAGGGACATAAAGGGTAACAAGAAAACATTCTACAAATACATTAGAAGCAAGAAAAAGACCAGGAACAGGGTAGGCCAATTACTCAATGAAGGGAGAAAGACAATAACAGAAAGTGTGGAAATGGCAGAAGTACTAAATGCCATTTTTGTTTGTTTTCCCCAAAAAGGATAATAGCAAGCGGATGTCTAGCATAGTGAATGCCAGTGAAAATGAGGTAGGATCTGTGGCTAAAATAGGGACAAACACAAGAACATAAGGATGGCCATACTGGATCAGACCAAAGGTCAATCTAGCCCAGTATCCTGTCTTCCGACAGTGGCCAATGACAGGTGCCCCAGAGGCAATGAACAGAACAGATAAACATCAAGTGATCCATTGCGTCGCCCATTCCCAGCTTCTGGCAAATAGAGGCTAGGGACACCATCCCTACCTATCCTGGCTAATAGGTCCATCAATGGCTATCCTCCATTAATTTATCTAGTTCTTTTTTGAACCTTGTTATCGTCTTTGCCTTCACAACATTCTCTGGCAAGGAGTTCCACAGATTGACTGCGCAATGTGTAAAAAAATACTTCCTTTTGTTTGTTTTAAACCTGCTGCCTATTAATTTCATTTGGTGACCTCTAGCTCTTGTGTTATGAGAAGTAGTAAATAATACATCCTTATTTACTTTCTCCATACCAACGATGATTTTATAGACCTCTATCACATTTCCCCTTAGTTGTCTCTTTTCCAAGCTCAAAAATCCCAGTTTTACTAATCTCTCCTCATATGTAAGTCATTAATTTTTTAAGCCCTTTTCCGAACGTGTTACAGTTCCAATATATCTTTTTTTGAGATGGGGCGATCACATCTGCACACGGTATTCAATATGTGGGCATACCATGGATTTATATACGGGCAATATGATATTTTCTGACTTATTATCTATCCCTTTCTTAATGTTTCCCAACATTCCGTTCACTTTTTTGACTGTTGCTGCATATTGAGTGGATGTTTTCAGAGAACTATCCATAATGACTCCAAGAGCTCTTTCTTGAGTGGTAACAGCTAATTTAGAACCCATCATTTTATATGTACAGTTGGAATTATGTTTTTCAATATGCACTACTTTGCATTTATCACCATTGAATTTCATCTGCCATTTTGTTGCCCAGTCATCCAGTTTTGTGAGATCCTTTTGTAGTGCTTCATGGTCTGCTTGGGACTTTACTATCTTCAGTAGTGTTGTATCATCTGCAAATCTTACCACCCCACTGTTTACCCCTTTTTCCAGATCATTTATGAATATGTTGAATAGGATTGGTCCCAGTATAGATCCCTTGGGGACACCACTATTTACCTCTCTCCATTCTGAAAACTGATCATTTATTCCTACCCTTTGTCTCCTATCTTTTAACTAGTTACCAATCCATGAGAGGACCTTCCCACTTATCCCATGACACCTTACTTTGCTTAAGAGCCTTTGGTGAGGGACCTTGTCAAAGGCTTTCTGAAAATCTAAGTACGCTATATCCACTGGATCTCCCTTGTCCACATGCTTGTTGACGCCCCTCAAAGAATTCTAGTAGATTAGTGAGGCATGATTTCCCTTTACAAAAACCCATGTTGACTCTTCCCCAATAAATTATGTTCATCTATGTGTCTGACAATTTTCTTCTTCACTATTGTTTCAACCAGTTTGCAGATTTACTGGCCTATAATTGCTAGGATCACCCCCAGAGCCTTTTTTTTTTTAATTGGTGTCACATTAGCTATCCTCCAATCATTTGGTACATAAGCTGATTTAAATGATAGGTTACAAACCACAGTTAGTAGTTCTGCACTTTCACATTTGAGTTCCTTCAGAATGCTTGGGTGAATACCATCTGGTCCTGGTGACTTATTACTGTTTAGTTTTTCAATTTGTTCCAAAACCTCCTCTAATGACACCTCATTCTGGCACAATTCCTCAGATTTCTCAGATAAAAAGAAAGGCTCAGGTTTTGGAATCTCTCTCACATTCTCAGAAGGAACAAGTTAAAAATTACGTAGACAAGTTAGATGTCTTCCAGTTGGAAGGGCCTGATGAAATACATCTTAGAATACTCAAGGAGCTGACTGAGGATACAGCTGAGCCACTAACGATTATCTTTGAAGAGTCATGGAAGATATTTCAGAGAACTGGAAGTGGGCAAATATAGTGCCAATCTATAAAAAGGAGAGTAAAGATAACCTGGAGAATTACAGACCAGTCATTTTAACTTCTATACCCAGAAAAATAATGGAGCAAGTAATCAAGCAATCAATTTGCAAACACCTAGAAGACAGTAAGGTGATAAGTAACAGTCAATGTGGATTTGTGAAGAACAAATCATGTCAAACCAGCCTAAAAGCTTTCTTTGAAAGGGTAACAAGCCTTGTGGAGGTGGGGAAGTGATAGATGTAGTATGCCTTGACTTTAATAAGACTTTTGATACTGTCTTGCATGACCTTCTCATAAATAAAACTAGGGAAACAGAGCCTAGATGGAGCTACTCTAAGGGCAGGTCTACACTACAGCAGGGATCGATGCTCTGACCACCATAGTCGATTTAGAGGGTCTAGTAAAGACCCGCCAAATTGACTGCATTTCGCTCTCCAGTCAATCCCTGTACTCTACCCCCGACGAGAAGAGTAAGGTAATTTGAGGGGAGATTTTCTCCCATTGATTCCCCATAGTGTAGACCCCGTGGTAACTCGACCTAAGGTACCCTGACTCCAGCTACATGAATAATGTAGCTGGAGTTGTGTAGTATAGGTCAATTTACCATGGTAGTGTAGACATAGCCTAAGATGGATGCATAACTGGTTGGAAAACCATTCCTAGAAAATAGACATCAGTAGTTAAGAGTCAAGCTGGAAGGGCAGTTTGCATAGCCACAGGAATCAGTCCTGAGTCTGGTTCTGTTCAATATTTTCATAAAATGATTTAGAGAATGGCAGAGAGAGTACACTAATAAATTCTGCAGACAATACCAAGCTGGGAGGGGTTGCATGTGCTTCGGAAGATAGAATTAAAATTCAAAGTGGTCTGGACAAACTGGAGAAATGGTCTGAATTAAGTAGAATAAATTAAAGCAAAGTATTACAGTTAGGAAGGAACAATCAATTGAACACATACAAAATGGGAATGACTGTTTAGGAAGGAGCATTGGGGGTTATAGTGGATTGCAAGCTAAATGTGTGTCAACAGTGTAACCTTGTTGCCAAAAAACAAACAGAACAAACAAACAAAAGTGAACATCATTCTGGGATGTATTAGCAGGAGTGTTGTAAGCAAGACTTGAGAAGTAATTCTTCCAGTCTACTCCACGCCTCCACTGGAGTATTGTGTCCAGTACTGGGTACCACATTTCAGGAAAGATGTGAACAAATTGGAGAAAGTCCAAAGGAGACAATAAAAATGATTAAAGGTCTAGAAAACAACCTGTGGGGAAAGATTGAAAGAATTGAGTTTGTTTAGTCTGGGGAAGAAAATACTGAGAATGGGCATAACAGTTTTCAAGTACATAAAAGGTTGTTACAAGGAGGAGAGTGAAACAGTTCTTTAACTTCTGAGGATAGGATAAAAAACAATGGTCTTAAATTGCAGCAAGGGAGGTTGAGGTTAGACTTTAGGAAAAACTTCCTAACCGTCAGGATAGTTAACCACTGGAACAAATTACTTAGGGAGGTTGTGGAATCTCAATCAATGGAGGTTTTCAAGAACAAGTTAGGCAAACGCCTGTCAGGAATGGTCTAGTTATTACTTAGTCTTGCCTTGAGTACAGGGGACTTGACTAGATGACCTATTGAAGTCCCTGCCAGTCCTATACTTCTATCTATACTCTAACTACATTTCTATAGCTATTTAGGCCCCCATTTTAATGTTTAGTTAGCCTCAGTTCCTGTAACAAATTATCTTACAGAAGCAAGTGCTTTAACAATTTTGGCTCATCTCCATTGACAGTATGATTAAGACTTGACTATCAGTTGACTATCAATCTTTAAAAGCAAAAAAACAGTCACAAATGGCCAAAAGGATCAAAGTAACAAATGCTTTTTAATTTAGAGGGAGAAAAAATGTAAATATGATAATAATTAGGAGTGAGACTTCCAAATGCAATTCACCATCTGTGGTCAATAGAGTTAATAGTCCAGCTACAGCTAAGGGGGAAAAAAAAAAAAGTCAATCCTGTCTATGGAAATATTTGAAACTATAATTCCATTTCCAATCTAGTTCCACTCATGCCACAGATTGGTGCACAGCAATCATATGAAGATTTTTAAAGGCTTCCCTGCTTTTCCATTAAGGCTTTGAGTTACAGTTAATGGGTATGTTTCCTTTGACTTATATGGGCCTTGGAGCAAGCCTTTAACCAGCCAACTTTGTGCTCGGTCAATTTCTGCACTAAAGACTGGATCTATTTATTATTGATCAAAATCTTTAGAAAGTCATGTAATTAGCTATATAAAGAAAAAATATCACTTGAACCAAAGATTTTATAAACACATCCTGGTAAAATGTCAGATTAATTCTCCAGCTGCATTTTTAATCAATATTAGGTATCTCTGTCATATCCAGTGCCAATTGCTGAAGTAATAATTCCTATCTAGGTGGGAGAGGAGATTCATGAGATTCCCATTGAATATAATGAGATTTTTATGAATTGACGATCTGCAATTTCACTTGTCAGGTCAGAAGTGTAGCTAATGTAGCTGTCATTGCAATACACTGGAAATTATATTTCTACCTTTCCCTGCCAGTTGTTGTGAACCAGCCAAAAGTAACTGCTGTAGGTGAGCAGTATTTTCAGTTTGTTTATCGCATTAGCATTTCAATATTACCTCTTCTCCAGAGTGGATTCTGACCTACCTGCCTGATTGCCATTTATTGTAACAGGACACCACCAGGATACTCCACTGAATGATCATCCCCCAAAAAGGAGCACTTGGACTGGAAGCGAATAGAGTAATCCTCCTTCATTTCTGATAGCAGGTCAAAGTTTTAGTCTTCATTGTCATCAACAACTATATCACAAGTCTTCCCTCCCCCAGACACATGCATATTCTTGGACAATGCAGCTAACAAAATCTAGGGAAAAGAACAGTCCCTCAGAACTGAATATTTTTTCCCCCAAGGGGACTCATTTATAAAGAGGATTAGATGAAGACAAAGCATGACTGCTTTTAAAACGTGCTGCACAGATCATCTATTTGATAAAAGAAATATCACAATAAGAGAGATTAAGAAAAGACCGGAAAAGGAAAGAAACAACAACAACAACAAAATACACCAGAGAGAGCTGCCTAGATCTTAGGAAGATTAAAGAAAATAATTCTCTATGAAATCCATTATGAACAATCATCATGCAGATATATTTTGCCTCTACATCATTTAGATACTATGGTGATACTTATGTAAAAATAAATTTTCCCCCATTTTTATCAGTATTGCAAATGGAAGTAATGGATTTTCTGTGGAAATCATGGAATTAGGAAAAAGGGGCTTCTTTATGGAATTATTATTTGTATTATTCTAGCATATAAGACACCTATTCAAGGACCAGGACCCCATTGTAATAGGCACTGTACAACCACAGAACACAAGGACATTCCCTGTACTAAAGAGCTTGGAACCTAAAGATAAAATAGGGTACAACAGATGTAAACAGACAGATAGATGGGGGAATACAAAGAAACAGTGAGGCAATATTTGTTGGCATGATAGATAGACTACTGTTGTGCTGAGATGGCTATGTGGAGTATGTGGAAGTAGCTAATACTCCATGGAATATGCATACATTAAGACATTACATGTTAAATTAATTATATTTCTGTTATCTAGTAGTCTGGTTGTTCTATTTTTTGATCATTCATACTTCAGCAACCACACCATACATTAATTTTTAGTAACATTATCATCTAAAGGTTCTCCCCCAAATAGCACTGGATGAATTCAGAAGACAGAGACTTAAAACTTGGACTATGATTGATTTATCTCATTTTGGATATCCTGGTGAGGCATGTAATAATCAGTTAAGACAACTGATTTTTGCAGAATTTGACATTCCATTTGCATTAAATAAAACTAAAACTTTGTAGATTTCTTTCAGTCCTGCTTATCACACAGTAATCATCTGGAAGAGCTTTTAAGAAACTGTGCTCATTGTCAGGTCAACTGCAGGGAATTAATTATACCATAATTTGCTTATACTTCCCCCATTACTGATCAGGAGGCATTGCCAAGGTGAGTGGTTATATTAAACTAGCTTTTATGAAAATTCTTGGGAACACCTGAAGGAACCCTTACCAACCTTCCATAGTTAAGGAACCTTGGATACCTGATGGCCATTTTGATGACTGCTATTCATACCTTTACACTAAACATGGTGGAGATTACATTAAGCATTCCCAAGAACTCTTATTTTTTCCCAAAATTATTTATCAAAAGATGGGTCAGAGTTTATCCCATCACCCCTGTGGTTACAGAGGAGATTTTTACTCCATTCTAGCACTGCATTAGCTCATTTAATCTTAATTTACCTCATTGTTAAAGTGAGCTATAGGGCTCTATAATCCAAGAAAAGAGGCAAGCTTTCTTGCCACATACTCTCCACATACTCCTGCAGGAAGACCCAATCCTAGAAACATTTATTCAAGCAAGTCATTGCATTAATTTCAATGGGACTACTTATATATGTTACGGTTTGCACGACCTGGTCTCTTCTTTTGCATCTTTTAATCGGGAATTGTTAGTTTTATTTTGTTTTACTGTCTCCATTCAATAGGTTAACTTCCTACAGAACCATAATCTGTCATTTAAAAAAAAATAATTGTAAGACTTACATGGCCCAAACATTCATGAATATTTCCTCCAGAAAACAGCCCAATTAAGACCTTGTCAAGGCTGGATCCCCACTTTGAACTTTAGGGTACAAATGTAGGGGCCTGCATGAAAAACTTCTAAGCTTAACTACCAGCTTAGCTCTGGTTCGGCTGCCACCATTTCAATGGATTCCCTTCCTGGGAAGCCTTGAAAAACCTTCACCAAATCCCTGGTGAAAACAGATCCAAACCCCTTGGATCTTAAAACAAGGGGAAATTAACCATTCCCCTCCTTCCTCCCACCAACTCCTGGTGAATCAAGATCCAAACCCCTTGGATCTTGAACAAGGAAAAATCAATCAGGTTCTTAAAAAGAAGGCTTTTAATTAAAGAAAAAGCTAAAAATCATCTCTGTAAAATCAGTATGGAAATTAACCTTACAGGGTAATCAAAGAGCTCAGAGGACTCCCCTCTAGTCTCAGGTTCAAAGTACAGCAAACAAAGATAAACACTCTGGTAAAAGGTACATTTACAAGTTGAGAAAACAAAGGAAAACTAACACGCCTTGCCTGGCTATTTACTTACAAGTTTGAAATAGGAGAGACTTGTTTAGAAAGATGTGGAGAACCTGGATTGATGTCTGGTCCCTCTCAGTCCCGAGAACGAACACACTCCCAAACAAAGAACACAAACAACAGCCTTCCCCCCCCCCCCCCCAAAATTTGAAAGTATCTTGTCCCCTTATTGGTCCTTTAGGTCAGATGCCAGTCAGGTTACCTGAGCTTCTTAACCCTTTACAGGGAAAAGGATTTTGGAGTCTCTGGCCAGGAGGGGTTTTATAGTACTGTACACAGGACAGCTATTACCCTTCCCTTTATAGTTATGACAGACCTGATTAGATTTCTTTTAAAGCTATTTTTATCTGATTTAAGAACAGCATTTTTGCAGCCACCAGAGCCACAAGGATGAAAATAAAATAGTTCCAAAATTTTGATTCAATATTTTTTAAAATAAATTATGGTTTTCTAAAGGACTGTTTGATTTTCTTGGATAAATATGTATTTAAACTTTTTATAAAAAGTATATTTTTCTTTGTACACAACCAGACATAACCTCCAGTAAAGATATAATTAGGCTTGGTATTTTTTAACGCATCTATACTTTACCCTTGAGACTAAACTGGAGCAATACAGTCTCTCAGGCAAAGATACACACTAATTAGGATTGATTTTTGTAACTGTGCTATATTTATGTAATTAATGTAATTAGGCAATATTTTTAATTATATCAAGTAATTATGTACACTCTGCAGGCAGTTTTTCAAACCATTAAAGGAAAAGTCCTGTTTGGTCTTTTGCACAAAGACTTAATTATTTGTTTTTTACTGCTCACTTTTCAGAATTTTGGGGTTTTGTTCCACTTTAAGGCCCTGATCCTGCAGTTTGCTCTGTGTGGGTGGAACTCTGCATGTATATGGAGCCCAGATTACGTTGGTGGTGCTCTGTTTAGACTTAAACTCACCTGACCAGTACTCATTGAAGGGTAGGACCATTCATATGCTTAAAGTGTTTGTAGGTTGAGCACGTGCCCATTAACCAGGCTCTGGGAGATACTCAACATAAGTAAGTATAATTTAAAACGTAAATTTCCACCCCTGGATAACATTCACTTAGTAATTCTTGTTACATTACAACGTAACACACATCATTCTGTGGTATCAAAATACAGTGAACTCGATGAATTCTGGTATTTGTGTTGTGGCATTCTGAGGTATCTTCAGTGAAGTGAAAGAACCAAGAGGATTTCACAAGGAGGAAGAACAACTACTATTATTTTTTAAAAATGATTAAATGTATTTCGCTGCACAGGCTGATTATTGGGAGTATTCAACACTGAATTCAATGCTAAGTATTTAGTTTGCCATTAAAATTAGATTTTGGGGGAAAAAAAGACAATGTGCTATAGGGGACAAATCGGCTGGAAAGTGGACCTGCTGGTCAAGATCTTTCTATCTTCATCTAAAATTAGGATTAAAGCATGGGTATCCCATTTTGTGGTCTGTAACTACACAAGTATATCTTGATGCAGCTTTGCTGAGATTTTTATTCTAGTGTATGCACTAATGATATTTTAAGGGGAAACAAAGACAGCAGAAACTTGTTGAAGGCCCAAATGGTAAGAACTTTTCTCATTTATCATCACAAAGTGTTGTTTAAATGTAACCCTCCCAAGGAGGGAATTTATTCTTACTGGGTGATAATTTTCACAATCACATTTTTATTCTCTTCAGGTTGGTAAGCCAGAGGTTAGAACAGAACTTAGGAACCAGTGGCTCACCAGCTATGGTATATCTGCTACATGTCTGGGCACATACAACACTTATTTCCTGTCAAAATGTCACAAAACCGTAGAAGGTAGGTTTCATAATGTAGCCTGATCCTTAGTGGTTGCAAAGTTCCGGATTTTTCAGACATTCCGATTCCCCTTAATACTAAGCGCATCCGCTTCTCATGGTCTCCATTTCTGATGCTGTTCATGAACCTAATCTTGCATGTGAATGCAATACCTTTCTGTCCAATAAACAGAATAACTTCATCATGTCTGTACGAGGGAAAAATAAATGTTTGTGGAAAGCAGCACCCACCATTTTGGTGCTGATGTATCTTTAATAAGCAGATATTTGGTGTCAGTTTAGTTGTCAGTTGATAAGTGTTTTTGTGATATGGATACCTACCATCACAAAGATCATCATCAGAGGATACATCTACAGCCCAGAGCAGCGAGCCTCTGACCCTTGGTCAACACACTCAGGCTCAGGGGGCTCACACTATAGTGCTAAAAATAATTGTGTAGACATTGCAGTTTGTGCTGGAACTCAGGCTCTGAAGCTTAAGGCCAGGCTGGGGGTGGCCTTCAGAGCCCAAACTCCAGCCTGAGCTACAACTTAAAAAAAATCTGTCTATACAGTTGTTTTTAACATGGTAGCACAAGCCCAGTGAGCCGAAGTCTGTCAACCTGGGCTTGGAGGTTTGCTGCCATGAGTTACCGCTGCTGCGTAGATGTACCCAGAGGCACCAAGAAATAGCCTAGAAACTACCAACAGTCTCAACTTGTTAGTGCAAGTTTTGGTGCATTGTCAGAGATCTATCACTTCTTTTGCTGTGCAAGTTTTAAGGTAAAGAGAAATCTTAATTCTCTAGGGCTGTCAGCCTAGCAACTTTCATGGAGCATAAAATTGACTTTTAAAACTCTTCTAAACGTGAAACAGTCAACACTGTATATGTTGAAATTTCTTGTTGACTACATTTTCATTGCATTTTAAGTTTTCAATAGACAAAATAAAAAAATTGCATCAATTATGAAATATTTTACTTCACTGATAGGTACACCCTATTTTGGTCAAGGCAAAGTTTAAGAGAAGTGTGAAACTGGTATAAGCTTGCAAAGCAGATATGAGCAACTGAAGCATGTTATTAAAATCCTTTCAGATTACATACCAAGATATTACAGGATGGTTTTTCCCCAGAGGATATCTAGTACAGGAAAATCAGTTTCTTCTAGGTAAAACCACTTTAACTATAAAAACAAACCCTTTTTGCCTTTCATGCAAAATATTTTAGATTACAAAGCATTAGGCTACAATGAAAAGTCATTATGGTTGCTTTAAAATAAGGGATAAGAAACGTACATAAACCATGTAAACTATGCAAACTGAAAATGTGGAGAGAAAGTCCTCCTAAATAAAACTAAAAACTAATATCAAAACATGCTTTCACAAAGTAAAGCTTGTCCTTACAGATTAAAGGGCCTTATACTGCTACAAATTCAACAAATGCATCGTATAAGGAGGTTCAGCATTTGTTTTGCAACACATTATGTTTCTAATCACCCTTTTTACAATAGAATAGTCCCTTTTGCCCACGACCATTCCAGTTTCCACTTGCCATTGACAATACACTTTGGGCAGTCATATCCAGCATAAGGACTTCCCCATCCCACTGTAATTTTGCAATATTTAATGAATATATAGTTCTGTTTGAATAGACAATACTAATAGAACAAACCTGGAGTGTTTTAGTGACTGGGGACGTATGAGCAGTTCATACTGATGTACTGTAGTTCAGTTATGTAAGTGTGAGAAGCAGCTTAAATTATTATGTAAGGCATGTAAGACAATGGCAGTTAGCTTAACCCTGTACTGCATCCAGTCTAGTAAATTCTTTAGTTTAGACATTCCATTATTTAGCCCTGTCATGACTTCACATTTAGCTGATTATTGGCTTAGCTAAATTTGTGCACCTCTACCTGGATATAACGCAGTCCTCGGGAGCCAAAAAAATCTTACCGCGTTATAGGTGAAACCGTGTTATATCGAACTTGCTTTGATCCACCAGAGTACGCAGCCCTGCCCCTCCAGAGCACTGCTTTACCACGTTATATCCGAATTCGTGTTATATTGGGGTAGAGGTGTACTTGCAATGGCTGCACATCATAACCATAAGTAAGAATTCTATTTTCTCCACATGGATATACAACACCCAGTGAAAGCAGTGGGAATTATGAGCATTTATTATGGAAAGTAAAAGAAACTGTTAGTTAAGTGTTGTCTTCGTAAAACTGACCAACTGGAGGTTGAGAGTCTAACTTCCCTGTCTAACCAATTTTAATTCCTAATAAGGTTAGAGAGGAAGCAAATGTTAACTACCAAAAGGAAGTTGACACAGAATGTGTATGTGACAAAATGGTGGCAGCATTTGGGATCTATTTGGTAGCATGTGAAGCTTTTTAAAACATTATTGCAAGAGCTTACACTTTTGCTCTTTAAACTGAAAACCAAGAGCATATCTGTTATGGTATGTCTGCACAGCCCGTAGCAGTGAGCATCCCAGCCTAGGTCGACAGACTTGGGCGAGTTGGGCTCAGGGTGGCAATTTTAAAACAGCTTAAACACAATTTAAAAACAGGTGGGACTTCAGACCCTGAACTCTAGCTTAAGTTGCAACTTCAAAGCACTGGCTATACAGCTGTTTTTAGAGCACTAATATGAGCCCCAATAGCCTGAAACTGTCAACCTAAGGGTGACCAGATGTCCCAATTTTATAGGGAGAGTCCCAATATTCAGGGTGGTGTCTTATATAGGTGCCTATTACTCCCCACCCCAATTTTTTTTCACTTGCTGTCTGGTCACCCTAGTCGACCCAGGCTAGGAAACTTGCTGCCATGGACTGTATAGACAGTTTATCTTGGATAAATGCTAGATAGCAAGCACAAGTTACAAACAGCTCATGAGAAAGCAGCAAAGTCCGTCTGCTACCGATCAGCAGAAATTGGAACTGATGGCCATGCTGTGCTCATCTGTTTTGAGGCAGGATGGGGCAGCTGCTCCAAATGGGGGGCCAAAAAATATCCCATTTTCTCCTACAGAACATGAAGTGACTGACCGATTTGGCCATAGATCATCCATAAGAGGTAGTCATGGTAGTGAGAAGTCCAGAGCTGTGAAAGCTGCAGTGGAAAAGGCTACTTGTGGAAGAGAGACGGATAGAGCCAGAGGCCAAGCATCAAAGCAGAGCTGGTTTGACAAAAGCTTGCTGACCAGGACAAATGTAGCTGGCTTGAACAGGAGGATCAAGTCATGTCCATGGGACCCTGGAGGAAGGACATAAGGGTGTGTCTGAGCAGGCACTAGCGAGCAAACATGTATGGATATGAGAAATCTTACTGCCCTGCCAGTAGCCTGAGTCAATATGGACACCACAGAAGGTGCTGGAACTCTGCTTATGGGAAATTAATTTTCTTGAAGTGTTATCTTTTGTAATGCTATAACAGGTTTAAACCCAGAGGGCTTAGGTGCAAGCCCACCATGGCCAGACTCAGTGGCTAAGGGGGTGAGCTTTCTGTCTACCCTCCCTGAAGAAACTGAATCAGGGGTGAGTATGTTTGTGGCCCACAGTCTCCCGGGAGCAGTTAGGCACAAATACAGCTAGGAAGTTCCATAATTCCACTAGAAGCAGGAAAACTAGGCATAGCTAACATATGCTATAATTCAAAACACCACATGGAAAGGGGAACTGAGGCACACCCATAAAGTGATGGGTGTCAGAACTCCCCTGGAACAAGGGAGACTGTGTAGTAAAGAATGCTGCCAAATTTGTGCTATCCAGTGGAGGGTGTGAAATGCCCCAAGAGCTCTCTTCTTTCACAGGGTTGGAATGGCATAAGTAAAACCCTGCTGAATGATGATAACGTAAAGGGAAGAACTTCCCATAAAGAAAAAACTAGGGATTCATTATAATTCCATGGATTAAAGGTATATGCTAATAAACGTACATTTTCAGAACTGGTTAATCATGCTATCTTGATCCTTGTATTTAGGTCTCTTGAAGATCTGAAAAGTTATGTGGCAATCAGATTCACTAGCCTGTTAATCTCACTTTTGTTTTATTATGGATTAGCTTGATCTAATTGTAAGTTTATTTCATAGGCAAAGAAAATGTCTTTTTCCCCTTTTGTGTGAACAAAAGTAGAAAGTACTGCAGCTAGATTTTGCTACCACTACTTTTTAACAGAAGTCACAAGAGAAGGTAAGTGGCAATAAATTCAAACAATGGATCACCAGTATACAGCTAGCAGGTTAGTGGGAATTTAAGTCATGGGTTTCGTATCTAATTTTTCGGTACTGAAGAGGCTGATGCTTTTATTATTTTATGACCTTCTTATTTGTCAGATCAGAATTATTTGAAAGGTTTATAACCAGTATCAGAATCATAGTATATACTTGATCTGCTATTGTAAATCTAAATGTTAGAATGTGAGGGAAAAAAAAGGTCTGAAACCTGATTTTTTACAACCAGTTCTGTTTGCTTTATGTCTCCATGAGAATGATGAGGTATGAGACATCAGGGGTCATGTGCTGCCCTTGACCAAGAATGAAATGCTATTGATTTCAATGGGAGTTGCCTGCATGAACTGAGAGCAGTATATGGCCCCACCATGCCACTATCTATTAAGTCATCAAAGCAAGGTAAATGGGGGGGGGGAGGAGGAGGAATCTCCATTCTGAAAATTGCTTTTTCTTTTTTACATGAATAGAATACCAGTTTCTGTCCTCTGCGAATAAAGCCTTCCTGAATAACAGGTATAAAAGTTATTCAGCTTTTAACTGAATAGATTAATCTACATAGTAATAATCATGATGATTACATTAACAGTAATGTAGTTAAATTGCAGCAACACAGATGTGGGGAAATACAAGAAAACTGTTTAATAATTTAATTAAGTATGGTATAAAAGATGGTTATTCACATGCTATTAAGAAAGTTTTTAATATCCAGGGGAAGTTTACCATTTAGAAGAAACAGGGACTTCTTGGCTATTTGAGTGATCTTACAAAAATTGAGTGCTCACTGTATGAACTCAGCACCAAACATACTTAAAATGTGAAAAATATGAAACTTAGATTTATTTGACTTCATGAGACTTTACTTGAGTAGTTTCAAAAGACACCATTAACCTTTCCATTCCAGTTTTATCATCATATTTATTGCTATGGGATGGAAGCTCATTTCAGATGTCTTTTAAAGAGCTAACAGTGCCGTTTCTTGTGTTGTCATCTTAAGCCTTTTTTCCTCCCTCTCTCTTGGCTATCGATCCTTGCAACTTTGTCCTCTACTCCTAATTTAGACATTTATATCCATCAGTTTAAGCAGTTATATTATCATTTAGATTGTGGTAACACCCACAATGTTCTAGGATCTCTTCCAAACACAAAAACAGCCCGGTCCCTGCCCCAAACACTTTATAACTTGAAGCACACAATAATCCAAAACACGTATACTCAATAGGAGAAAGATCTGGGAAACAGTAATGCTGGAAGACATGTAGGGGTGAAAGTGAATCTCAAATCAAACATGCTTGCAAAAATGCCCAATGAATGTTTAGTTTGTATGAAGGCAACACCTCACAGAACAGAAAGGAATAAACCAACTCTGAAGTATTTGTTCTAGTTAAATTGCACCTGGAATGGTGTTTTACACATAGGTATGCTATAGAATTCAATAGGCTATCATACTCTATCTATAGATACTTAAACTAACCTCTCATTGCATCATCCCACTGGTTACCTCTTCTGCATCATATCACACATAAGCTGCTTGTTTTTACTTTCAAAGCCCTTCATGACCTACCCCCATCCTATCTATTCTCTCATTATCAAAATGTTGAGCCGCTTCCCTTTGCGCCATACCACCAGCTTCCTCATGTACTTGTTAAGCGCCTTTGAGCTTTGTCCCATGCTGCTCCTCCACTTGGGAGGTGCTCCCCATAAATATCCACAAAACTAATTATCCTACTTCAAATCCCTCCTCAAAACTCTCTTTTGGACAGGAATTCCTATAAAATATTGACAAAGACTAAGCTGCTGGTATGCTTAGACTGCAGCCTGTCATACTGACCTATATTGTCTCATTGTTACCTTGTACTCCAGTAGTCTGTCTGCATCCATCTTTTGCTTCATCTATTCTTAGATTTAGACCAGATACTTTTTGTTCTGTGATTGTACAATAAGGACCAGGACCTTGTTGTGCTACATGACTGGGGGCTGCTAGGTGCTCTGATAATATAAATAATAAAGAAGAATTCTACATCAGGGACATAATCTATATAGTAAGATTTTAGGATTGTCACTGTCTGTGTCACTGAAGCCTAGAATGTCTCTTAGTCAGTGTGAAGCAAAGGAAATAGCTACAACATGGCTGAGAGCCCTTTTTGTTTAGAATAGCACCAGGTTCAATCAGCACTGGGATCTGCACTCTGTTATTGTCCATGGTGTGCATTCAGACAGTGACATGAGCATTCATATAGTTTATAAAATAGAGCTACTTCCACACAACCCCATTTATGTTCAAGAGCATCTTATTGGTTTGATGCCTATTACATTCTATAGAAGTTTTCCATAAGGGAAGGCTAGGCAGTATTTGTACCTTTGTTCTCCTCAGGGGAATGCAGCTATTAACTATGGTCAGGGTTGCAGAGAAGCCAGGGCTGCCCAGAGGGGGGGGGGGGCAAGTGGGGCAATTTGCCCCAGGCCCTGGGCCCTGCAGGGGCCCCCATGAGAATATAGTATTCTATAGTATTGCAACTCTTTTTTATGGAAGGGGCCCCCGAAATTGCTTTGCCCCAGGCCCCCTGAATCCTCTGGGCGGCCCTGAGAGAAGCACCATTATGGAGGCTGCTCATTGTGGATTTCCTCATTCAGCACATTCCCAGCCAGTTTTGGGATTCCCAGCGGCTGGCTTCAAGCTGTGAGCAAGGGTTATCAGTGCCTTCTGTTTCTGTAAGCCCTTTCTCTACAGGAAAGATCCAGTGGGCTCTGAAACCCAACTTCCAATCCCAGGTTTTTGAGGGCCTGACTCAAATCTATTGAAGCCAACAAAAATATTCATCAACTTCAATAGCTTTTCAAATCAGATCCAATACTTATCTACAGAGTAGTTATGAGAATTAATGAGCTGATGTATGTACCATTATAGCTATATAGGTGCTATGTACTATTCATTTTAAATGATAAAGTATCCAAGAGTGTGCTGAGTTTGCTTCATTTCTTGTTAAAAAGTGACAAAGCCACCTCCTTTTGAAAATTAATATTTAAATCTTAGTTAGGAAGCAATAGTTTCAGTGAATATTATCTTCCCCACTAAAAAATGTATCGCATAATTTCCAAGTAACGAGATCCTTAGCTTTATCATTACTGATGTTCACTCTGCTGGAGGCACATAATACGTTCATCCTAGGGAGGATCTTCTGAGGGTGTCAGCACTGAGGAAACATTGAAAGATCTTGACATTAAAAAAAAAAAAAATGAAGTAACCCAGTGATCAGTATGTAAGATATCACACAAAATCCACATATTTCTTGGAAGTTAAGAAATATACCCTCTACTTTTCATTCAATTTTAGTAGTTTTCTTTCAGTTTTATTTAACCAGTTTGTTTCCACAGAACACCTCCCCCATTCACATTCCCATGGAACAATTGCTCCCAGCAACAGCTCCACAGACACATTGCTCCAAGAAGGTAACAATCTGGTTGCCTGCCCAGCACCTTCCTACATCCTTCTCAGGTAACTGGTGTCTTCTGGAGATGCCTTTCTGGGGCTGTAATTGCAGTCTATCAGCCAACTGTAATTAAAAATTATCAGTGTCTGATATATTCCAGGAGAGAGAGATATCCTGCCTACTCTGAGAACTGAGGACTGGGAACCAGGGATCTCCCTAAAGACAGAAAATGGATGGGCAGATCATAGAATGTCAAGGTTGGGGAAGGGACCTTAGGAGGTCATCTAGTCCAACCCTCTGCTCAAAGCTGGACCAATCCCCAGACAGATTTTTTACCCCAGTTCCCTAAATGGCCCCCTCAAGGATTGAGCTCACAACCGTGGATTTAGCAGGCCACTGCTCAAACCACTGAGCTAATCCTCCCCCAGGTTCAGCACTCAAAGGATACTCTCATCTACTCAATCTCAGGAGGTTTTTCAGTAGAGGGTAATCACAAGATTTTAGATGAGAGTGTACTGAGAGGGTTTCTTGCAGGCTGGAGGCAGAGCTATGTGAACTAAATCAACCCATATCTACTGGACTTCCAGAGATGGCCTCAGAGCCCATCCAGCCACCAGCTCATCACAGCATCACACTAAAGGAACATATTTTCAAAAGATCATATACAAGAGTGCATGTCATCAGGGCTGGCTCTAGGATTTTTGCCACCCCAAGCAAAAATCAATTTTGGCCGCCCCTCCCCCCCCCGTTTTTTCTTACCCCACCCCCCAGCCCTGCCTCAACTCCGCCCCTTCCCCAAATCCCCAGCCCTGCCTCCTCCCCCCAGGCTCTCAAGCCTAGGAGAGAGGGAGGGAGAGGGAGAAGCAGCGCAAGCGCCGCGGCCACTCGGGGTCTCCCATCCCTCCCACGCTCTCAAACCTGGGAGGGAGGGGGAGCAGCGGCGCGCGAATCAGCTGTTTCACGTGCCGCAGCCGCTCGGGGTCTCCCCCTCCCTCCCAGGCTCTCAAACCCGGGAGGGAGGGGGAGATCCCGAGCAGACGCAGCATGCGAATCAGCTGTTTTGCGCGCCGCGGCCACTCGGGATCTCCCCTTCCCTCCCGGGTTTGAGAGCCTAGGAGGGAGGGCGAGCAGCGGCGCACGAGCAGCAGCAGCGGAGGTGAGTTAGGGCGGCTGTGGCACATTTTTAGAGGCGGCATGGCCCGCGCCAGAATGCCACCCCTAAAAATGTGCCGCCCCAAGCACCAGCTTGTTTTGCTGGTGCCTAGAGCCGGCCCTGCACGTCATTAATGCATGTGTAAAGATGGCATGTTATATGCAAGTGTCTATCCTTAAATTGTTACCATACATCTTAGCAGATAGTGTTCTAATACCTTTTACAAATCTTGTGCTATATCTGGCATTAAATTACATTATGTCTCACTTATTGCAAGTTTATTAAGGCAATGACAGTTACTTCTTATATGCTTGTATACCACCTAGCACATTCTGATAACTACTAGGGAAAAAATACAAGAAAGGAAGGATAGTTAAAACACAGGCCTAGTAATTAAAAGACATGGGTATTAATCCCAGCTGTGTCACATACTTCCTGTGTGCTCTTGGGGAAAATCATTCAGTTTCCTGTTCTATAAAATGGGAATAAAAGCATTTACTTATATCATAGGGATTTGTTCATTAATATTTGTACAATTCTTTGAGTTTATTGAATGGAAGGTGCTTTGTATTTAATACAGATTAGGCTTAAGCACACATGCTTATTTCTAGCCATGTCGCTATACATACCTGATCAGGCAAAACAACATTTATAATAGGTGGATTTTCCACATAGATGACTTGTGCTATATAACTAGAACAGAATTTTTCTTCTTCCTTTTTCTTATACATAACTTAGGCAATACAAGGTATAAGTCTATGCCAAGATCCTGACACTATTTATAAATACATATTATTGTTTTAAAGGATGCTAAAACCTGCTAGAGGGCTTATTCCTTCACCCTCCCATTTCCCTGGTCCTTCTTGTGTGAACAGAGAGCAACAATACCTGAAGTCCGAAGGTGCAAACAATTCAATGTTTATTGGAGTGAACTTCCAGCAAGCTTAAATCCAAGTTCCTTTTTCCTTATTTTCAAACCCCAACATATTTCCTGTTTGCCCCTAATTTATATAGTAATATTCTTAGCTATACCTTAACCAATCATTTTACTGAAATCTATCTAACCAATCCTAACATTATAACATGATTAGCTAACCAATTATATCCCCACCACCTTAATTAATTTACACCCAGCAAAATTAGTTATACAGCAGACAGAAACAATTAGAGAACCAGACAGATTAACAATAGAAAAGTGTCAAGTATCAGAGGGGTAGTCGTGTTAGTCTGAATCTGTAAAAAGCAACAGAGGGTCCTGTGGCACCTTTGAGACTAACAGAAGTACTGTGAGCATAAGCTTTCGTGGGTCAGAACCTCACTTCTTCAGATGCAAGTAATGGAAATCTCCAGAGGCAGGTATATATCAGTGTGGAGTTAACGAGGTTAGTTCAATCAGGGAGGGTGAGGTGCTCTGCTAGCAGTTGAGGTGTGAACACCAAGGGAGGAGAAACTGTTTCTGTAGTTGGATAGCCATTCACAGTCTTTGTTTAATCCTGATCTGATGGTGTCAAATTTGCAAATGACCTGGAGCTCAGCAGTTTCTCTTTGGAGTCTGGTCCTGAAGTTTTTTTGCTGTAAGATGGCTACCTTAACATCTGCTATTGTGTGGCCAGGGAGGTTGAAGTGTTCTCCTACAGGTTTTTGTATATTGCCATTCCTGATATCTGACTTGTGTCCATTTATCCTCTTGCGTAGTGACTGTCCAGTTTGGCCAATGTACATAGCAGAGGGGCATTGCTGGCATATGATGGCATATATAACATTGGTGGACGTGCAGGTGAATGAGCCGGTGATGTTGTAGCTGATCTGGTTAGGTCCAGTGATGGTGTTGCTGGTGTAGATATGTGGGCAGAGTTGGCATCGAGGTTTGTTGCATGGGTTGGTTCCTGAGTTAGAGTTGTTATGGTGCGATGCATGGTTGCTGGTGAGAATATGCTTAAGGTTGGCAGGTTGTCTGTGGGCGAGGACTGGCCTGCCTCCCAAGGTCTGTGAAAGTGAGGGATCATTGTCCAGGATGGGTTGTAGATCACTGATGATGCGTTGGAGAGGTTTAAGCTGAGGACTGTAGGTGATGGCCAGTGGAGTTCTGTTGGTTTCTCTTCTGGGCCTGTCTTGTAGCAGGAGTCTTCTGGGTACACGTCTGGCTCTGTTGATTTGTTTCTTTATTTCTTTGTGTGGGTATCGTAGTTTTGAGAATGCTTGGTGAAGATCTTGTAGGTGTTGGTCTCTGTCTGAGGGGTTGGAGCAGATGCGATTGTACCTCAGTGCTTGGCTGTAGACGATGGATCGTGCGGTGTGACCGGGGTAGAATAGAATAGAAAAGTGGGCAGCCATAAAGATACAACATACAGAAATGAGGGTTTCACAACCACAACTATTGAGAAGTGAAGTGATTTCTTGCCAGACAGGATGCTATCAAACTAAGTTTTCTTTAGCCATCTTTATCTGCTGGTGATAGGAATACAAGCCTGTCCTGATAATGCCTAACAGCCCAATAGCACCTTATTTCAATGTGACTGGCTTGAAATGTGAGGATGTGACCATACACTTCCCAGCTTATGACTGCCTCTGCTGCTTAGTCAAAACCCTTAGCCTAAGAACCAGGCCTCAGACTGTCACAGTGAGAGACGGCCCATACACAGGTAGACTGATTTTGATTCTTTGTTTTATACCTCTATAACTAGGTAAGTGATAGAAATACACCTAAATTCTTAAAGTATAGGCCTTTACAGACAGGCCTGAATATCTATATCCTAACAAGACCCCTTGAGTTCTTGCAGTGGAAAATGAAGTACAAGGCAAAGTTAGTAAATCTTTCCTAAGATTAGTGAATGTGTATCTCAGGCTAAATTCTCAATCCTTAGTGCCTATGAGCAATTACCAATTTTGTGCATGCACAATTTGGGTAGCAATGTATCCATATTTAGCATATGCTCCTTTTCTGTATGTGAAAGTGACTTTAGTCCCCTGGGCAACTCAGCCAAGAGGTATTTCTGCTCAATTTTGTTTAACCCTTTGACTCCAAATGCGTTAGCACCTAGTGCTAGGAACTAGCAACAGCAATTGCTAGAGTTTAAGGTCATCAATTGCTCCAAGACTTATTTCTAGTCATTATGACACACTCCATTGGTTTAAAGCAACAGAGAGTCCTGTGGAAAAGGTGCCGTAGGAGACTCTGTTGCTTTTTACAGATCCAGACTAAAATGGCTACAAGGCCGGTTCCAGGCACCAGCCGAGCAAACTGTTGCTTGGGGCAGCAGATTGAACGAGGTGGCATTCCGCCCAATCCTAGGGCGGCACGGCTGCACTTTTTTTGGTTCCGCTCCAGCCGCCCTGTAGGGGATGGCGGCGCGGAGGACGGGAATGCCCTGCAGCAAGCCCAGCAGGGCAGTTCTCGTCCTTCCCTCCCCGCTGACTGGAGGCGGCAGGCGGCCCTGGCTGCCCCCCTTCTCTCTCTCTCTCCCCACCCGCTGGCTACCCCTCTGATACTTGACTCCATTGGTTTAATGTGTTTAGAACATAAAAATACAGTTTCTCTAAAAATGCTGTTAATTAAGAAATTTTCTTTGCGAAAGATTGATTTTTATGAAATATTGTATAGGTTTCTAGATGCTAATGCTTACAATTTTGTTTCTATACATGCTGAGAAAACATTTCATCTGACATCAGAAATATGCATGAAAGAGTGTTTTATCAACCTTGCAAGGAACTTTAGATAATGCAAACCAAATGTTAAAGCCTTTAAAAAAGATGCATTGAACTGCAAATAAAGTTAGGAGTTTTTTTTTTTTACTAGCCTTCCTCCACCTGAATCCTTTTGTTCTTCTACTCTCTGGAAATGTTATGCTATCATGGCATAGGGCCAGAATCTACATAGTTATGACCCCTTTGCACCACTCAGGTGGCCTAAAGGGGCCAGAGTGTAGCTGAAAATTCCCAGCTAACGTAAATATACTGTATCTGGGCCCTGTACCTAGGCCTTTGCCCCCTGATATAAGGGGATTTAGCATGGCTTGGTATTTGTTACTCTTTGTTAAAATGAAGTTCCTGAAATAAATTCAAAATTGAGAAAAAAACCAATCTCAATCCTTAATAAAAAGGTTTGGAGAATGTAGAGATGAAATTAATAGGTTTACATATAAATTAACCAGGATTCTATGGAAATTACTCACAAAAAAAAACTATAGGCTGTAATAGAAAATGATCTGTTTATTTTTCATAAGTAATAAATACTTCTGCTCTTAGCTGTTAAATACACCATGCTTTTCTTGATGATTACATACCAAATCCTGAGATGCACAAGAGGAAAGAATTATGCAACTCTGGGAAGGGAGAAGGAAAACTCATGTATAGTTGGCGGACTCAAATCAGCTGCTTTTGTCTGAAATTCTATCATGGGTCATTGAGGTGGTGGGTGACTTGATGAACTAGTAACTTTTTTTTTAAAGAAAGGACAGCTGTTCAGGTACTGTATGTATCTATGAGTAATCATGAAACCAGGGCTGGCTCCAGGCACCAGCCTGGCAAGCAGGTGCTTGGGGCAGCTTCTCTGGAGAGGGGCGGCACGTCCAGCTATTCGGCGGCAATTCAGCGGACGGTCCCTCGCTCCAAAGCCCTGGAGCCGGCCCTGCATGGAACTTATCAGAACAACTCATTCTGTCAAATTGTAGGCAATGCCACAATGAAGTTCACATCTTCAAGTGATAATTATCTACTAAAGAAAGCTGAACCTCTGTGTGTGACTGCTAATGAAAATATGAAGAAAATATATACAAACCAAGAAACCAATGGTACTTAACCTTCTGGAGCCACAGAAGATACTTAAAAATCAAATTACATACAAAACACATAAGAACTGTAATCAGCACACTTCATATGCCGAAACAAAGAAATAGCTTCAGATAGTCTACATGGCCAGGGCCGGTGCTTCCACTAGGCGACCTTAGGGGGTCGCCTAGGGCGGCAGGATTTGGGGGGTGGCATTTTGCTGCCCTCGGTGGAAATTTGGCGGCGGGGGGCCCTTCCACTCCAGGTCTTCAGAGGAAATTCGGCGGTGGGTCCTTCACTCGCTCCGGGACTTGCCGCCAAAGTGCCCCAAAGACGCGGAGTGGAAGGACCCCCGCCGCCGAATGCTCAGAGGAGGAGCGCTGCCGCCTAGGGTGGCAAAAACCCTGGCGCCGCTCCTGTACATGGCTGCTAATTTCTACTCAGTCCTCATTTCCAAAGCTGTTGGTAATTTCCCTTCCCTTCCCTCCCCACCCCCTGCTTCCAGACAATGTCTTCTCCTCCTGGTTTTTCCTTGGCTAGTTGCAAGGAATTTGCTTTCTTCTTTCAGTCTAAGATCACCCTAATTTGTAACAGTATCTCCTACATTTTTCTCGTTCCTTCCAAAATGTTTGTTCTTCACTTCAGAAACATTTGGTAATCCAATTCTTTAAAAACTGCACATTCTACACCCTTCACTATTGTTTGGCAGGTGCAGGAGGTGAGAAAAGGAAGGAAAGTTTGGACCTTATCCATTTACCATGCATTGGGACTGATGAATTTTGGGGTATGTGGATCATTTTTGGTATTTCATCACTCCCAGTTTCTATCCAGCCAGAAACTAAACATGCCAAAACCTCATCCTAACAGTTCAGAACTTTAATAATGAAGTTCAGGTTAAAAAAGTGGGCAGAGAGAGGAGTGTGAGTATGGCAGAGAGAGAGAGAGAGAGAGAGAGAGAGAGAGGGGTGATTGTATTTAAAGTGGTTCATCCATCTCTAATGAAGACATTATCTATACAGTTATTAGTAGATAATGTAGTAGCAGTATCATCATTATGCCATGCAGCATTTCAAGGTCACTACCCCATGTAAATAACTCGTGTCTTTAATGTGCTCAGAAAAATTGTAGATATTCTGGAGGAAGGATCACAACCACACCAGGAATGTGATATCTCCCTGATATATGGTATGTTCTGTACAACCCATGTATCATCAGTAATCAGATTTACTTCACTATAAATTGATGAGATAATTATTCAGGGTAGATCAGCCTGAAAAATTGAAATACAAAATTAAGCAATCCAGTGTTAGAAAATTATATACATTTTAATGAGTTACTGAAATTTATGCAAGCTCGCTCTCTGCCTCTCCCTCCCCATAGCAACTTTGAAAGTAGGCCAATCTCACTGAGTTTGGCAATGTGGCATCCAATTTATTAATGAATGAACTAAATTAAAGGGTTATGGATGTGCTAACTGGATAATAAAAAAACAAAATATTTTCATTCTTTCAACACATATTCCAAAATTATTTTATATCTTAGAAGAGTGGCATGTCATTTACTGTGGGCCAGTTTCTGCTATACTTACAAACATAAAGTGGTACCTCACTCCTGGAGCAGTACCACTAAAATCAACGGGACTGCTCAAGGGTTAATACTCAGTGTGAGTAAGAGTATCAGAACCTGACACATAGGCTTTGAATAAGGCCCAATCAAAGCAATTGATGGATTTGGATCTGGTCTAAGTTCCTGATTCTAAAAACATTTAAATATGTAGTTAAAAATGTCCCCACATGAGTAAAACTATGTATATGTTTAAGTGATTTGCAGGATTCAGGCCTAAATTAATGTGACACTAGTGTAGTATAATAGACAAAAGCTCAGTCAAAAAGTAGAATATATTATTTTATATGTAGGAAATTTACGTGACAATAAAATGGAATATTCTGATGACTAAGAAGATTTACAGTAGTTCTTCAGTCAGAAGGTTGAATAATGGAACACATTGGCTGAGTCAAGATTAATGAGCTTCTCCAGAAACAAGAGGGGTAAAAACATCTCTTGACCTTAGGGACATTGAACCGGGTAGGACTTAGCTCCATTGACAATGTGTATAATAGCACCGATGAGCTAAACAGAATTTATTAAAATGAATATGCAAGACTTGAATTTCAGCCAACATTTGTATAATTCCTTGTTTAGTATGTAAGAGCAGGTATCTCATACATCAGAATAATCCAAGCACTGAGACCGAAAAAACCCATGTGGATTTAAAAGAAAAAATTAATGTCTATTGCCAAGTGTGGTGTTTGTCACAGTGACCACACCTTATTAGAACGTAGGTATGTGAAATACCACATGGGAAAGCTTATATGCTAACGCCACTATCTTTGCATATTCAGAACACCAAGTACCTTTGCTTTAATACTAGAACTGATCATCTGTTTCTACTCAGGTTTAGTCTGAAGACTGGCATCCAAAGAAACAGTATTGCTCCTAAAATTTGAGAGAGAGAGAGAGAGAGAAAGAATCAGGATCACTTGTGTATGGCAGAGGCAACAAAGTTTGATTAGTGAGGCAAGGCAGCACAATTCCCAGCTTCTTTTACCATATTCCAAGGCAGATGTATAAAGTTTAATAAGATGCCAAAGTGTTACTCAATAAGTAAGCCTATTCCTGTATTATTTTTGAGGTTGCTGTTCAAGTCTTGTATCAAACTCCATTGTTTGTAAAAAGTTATAGACTTTCCACAATCACAAGCTATTATCAATATATTTACGAATTTATATGGTCCAAAAATCCTCAAACATTCAGTAATCACGGTAAATTACGTTCAAAAAATAAATTTTCCATTATGTAGTTTTTATATCCCCTCTAGTTTAGTTTGTATGCAAGAGGTGGGAGAGGTTGAATTAATGATAAGGTAAGTAAAAAATATTTTGGAAAGGAGACCTAGATAGCAACAACTAGATACTACAGTGACAGATGTATTAGTCATACAGTAGACAGATAGAAAGAAAGCCTATGACAACTAATATAAAAGTAATGACATATTTTTTGATGAAAGAGCTAGTGATACGCTAACTATAAAATACATATTTATGGCTTTTCTAGACATTTCTACTTATAAATGCAAAATGCCAGACCTCTGTCACAGATTACTACTGTTGAATAAAAAGGGTTTTCCTTGATATCTGAACTCCCAATATTTCTAATCCTTCCATAATCCACGCCCTCAATCAGCCTCCCATTTTTCTTCCATTGGTCTTCTGAGGATTGGAGGAAACACCTGGGGAAACAGGTTAACTTTGGACTGTGCCTATAAGGTAACTAAAGGAAAGGAAGTGAGCTCCAAATCGAGTGTCACCGTCAGTATGAGCACCTTGCCAGTTGCTTTCTCCAGTCAGCATATACTGATTCATACCTTACAAAACTGACTAAGGTGTTTGATTTACTGGATACTCATTATTTGTAGGAATCTTCTCCCATCTTTGCATGCTTGTGTAGTGTTTACAAGAGGATGTTAACTTTGTCTAGTAGTCTTGAAAACTTACTATTATTTTCCTTTGAGCAAGCTGCAGTGGGAGGATTCACTTTCTTTGGAGAAGGAACTGAAGAAACTATGAGGTCTACGATCTAGTCTAGCTAACATTTATACTGAAAAACAAGTGAAAAAGTTGTAATTAAGTATGCGTGTTAATTTTAATTCTTAAACTGTAACACTAGTACAGCTGAGCCACTGAAGATATGTGAATTGTTGTTGAAATAGTTTCAACATTTTCAGATGTATTTATATAAAACAGAGCTAGTCTGATCTATTTTGAAGATAGACAACTATGGTATGAGTGGTGCCAAAGAATAACATACCAAGACTATGGGATCTAACTGATCTATCTGGTTGAAGTTCAATTGTTTACTCATTTGCACCTTAAATAGGTCAACAGCTGTTTTACTACATCCTCTCCAGCCCTTTATGTAGCTGGAGAAATCATGTGGACAAAGTGGTTGTTAACATTTTGTTGCAATTTCTGTTTATGGAGTTCAGTGCACGTTTATTACTTTTAACACAGTCTATTGCCGATTATAGTTGTAAAAGCTGTTAAATACCTAAACTGACATTTGGAAGGCTACATTCATAAAGATTTCTAATGAGATATCCATACTTTTAAATCCCTGGAATATCTGTGGTCTCCAACAAAGTGATATGGCCATATCACACACTTATATCTGCATTCATTGAAAGAATAGAAATGCCTTTAAACAGGATGTCACATATATGAATGTTGACATGACAGAAAAGATAATAAATCATAAGGCTCTCCCCCACGCCCCCCCTCCCCCCCCCATCATACTACTTCATGTTTGGAAAAATTCCTGCAATAGAACACATTGCCATCTGTAGGATTATGAGAAACTTAATACACCTGGTTGATTCACTTTGACATTCTTTTCTATATATTTTATGTACCTTTAAACCAATTCCTTGAATTATTGTTAGTGATTTATCAAGATGAAATATATTCCACTTTCTTTCCTTGTATGTCAAATTAAATACAACTAAAAAAAGTCAGTCAAGTCTTCTAGGAGTAACTCTTTGGGGTCAGGACTTTCTTAACTGCTTAAAACTGGATTTCACATTCAGGTAAAATTCTCACTGAATTCAGTTGCTCTTTTGCCTGAATGACATGTGGAACTGAGCCCATAGTCTGATAATCCTTCTGTTATCTGCATACAAACATGCACATGCAAGTCATTTAGTCTCTATGTACCTCAATTCCCCAATTGTAAAGTGGGATAGCATTTCAACCTCACAGAAGTACTGTGCAGATAAAAACATAAAAGATATTAAGGGGCTCAGATACTATGGAGACAGGCCATGTAAGTATGTTAGATAGATCTGAATCATTTAAGATTAAACCTGTCAGATAAGAGCTATTTTCATCCAGACACACATAAGATAAATCCATTCATGTTCAGTGTAACACACCAGGATGCAACTTTATTAAACTCAACTCAAAATTACCACCACTCCAGCACACACCTTTTAGCCACCAGGCAGCATTAACTCCTAATAATTATTAGGAATTTGTATTAGAATAGTTCCTAGAAGCCAGAGTCATGGGCCTGGACCAGTGTTCCCTCTAATTTTTCCCACCCATGTGCAGAATGAATTTTGTTATGTGCACCAGTACGGAGGTGATATGCGAGACACATAACCTTCATATTGGTGCACATAACAAAATTCATGTGGTGAGGGTGGTACCGAGGGGTTCTTGTGGGAGGGGGCTCAGGGTGCACGGGGTCAGGGCTCTGGCTGGGGGTGTGGGCTTTGGGGTGAGGCCAGGGTTGAGGGGTTTAGGATTCAGGAGGGTGCTCCGGGGCTACTGTGGAGAAAGAGGACTCCCCCTAGTATTCTCTCCCAACAGCAGCACCTGGGCTGTGGGGGGAGAGGCGCCTGTCCCCGCCACAGGAGCTCTGGGGCTGGAGCTTCAGGATAGGCCCCCGGCCCCAGCAGGTCCGGGCCGGGGGAGGGCCGCCTGGGACCGATCTGGCTGCGGCTGGTTCCAGGCTGCTCTGGCCACAGCAGGTCCGGGCCACAGGGTGAGTTGGGGTTGGGGCACCCCTCCCCCATCCGTGGCTGGTCCCTGGGTAGGTTCCCTAAGTGCCTGTGCAGTGCTAAATAGGCTGCTGTGCGGCCATACAGCTTACAGGGAACTTAGGCTAGGACACCATTGTGCTGTACAGCACAGAACAAAATGTGAGTCTCTGCCCGAGAGAATTTAAGAACATAAAAATGGCCATACTGGGTCAGACTAATGGTCTATCTAGCACGACATCCTGTCTTCTGACAGTGGCCAATGCAGATGCTTTAGAGGAAATGAACAGAACAGGCAATCATCGAGTTACCCTTTCCTTGTCATCCACTCCCATCTTCTGTCTAAATAATACCCTCAACCAAGGATTCAGCCCATGCCTGGATCACTCACATGCAGGGAATGAGGGTGCCAACAAGGTATTGTGGTATTAAGTATCCTCATATTCTTTTCACATAATAGCATTTTCAATCAATTTTGTTTGTATTAGACCTGGCAGGAAAAAGTTTCCTTTTGCATAACTTTTTTTTTTTTTGGTTGAGATTTTGAAAAAAATATTTCCCCCCTCCAATCATGATGAAAAGTAAAAAATAAAACAAAACAAAACAAAAATTTCAAACCAAAAATCCTCTCTTCAACTTCGGTCTGGTCACAGCTCAGGGTAACTCTCAGGTTCATAGATTACAAGGCCAGAAGGGACCACTGTGATCTAATCTGACCTCCTGTAGAACACAAGTCATAGAGCTTCCCCAAAATAATTCCTAGTGCATATTTAGGCCCTGTATTCCCCTTTGTGGGCCAGCAAGGGCACCTGCTCCTAGCAGTCACCTTTTTCAGGCAGAGACCTGCATCCCTCTCCCTCCCGATGCGTTTTTTTCCTGGCTGCAATTTCCTGACCACGCTATAATATTCCCAGCAAGTCAAACAGCTAAAAAGGGCAGTGTCTGCATTTTGCTTTCTCTTTGAAGGCTATGACCAGGTAGTTGACCACAGTTATGAGTTATCACAGAGCTCTTCCTAAACAATTTAAAGTGAAAGCATTATAGAGAAAACATTAACAACAAAAGAATGTACATGCATACTAATAAGTTTTATCAGAGCTCTGCCCTTCCTCCCCCAGCAGGGGATCTGGTATGAGTCAGTCCTTCAAACCCACCAAGGTTTTTTTCCTGTGGTTCTAAGTTCATAACAGCCTCAGCAGAATAGGCAACTGGACTAGACAGATCAGCATGGTTCTTTATACAGCTTGTGCTTTGATATTCAGATTCTGGTAACAGGTAATCAGACAATGGTCCCTTCCTCAAGACATATCTTCAAAAGACTGGGATTTTGCATAACTATAGGATGGAGGAATTTGCATTCATCTCTCCCTACATATTTCCTAGCAATTCCTCATCATGCCTATTGTCCCAAAAGATCATTCTTGTCAGCAACATGGCTCAATAGTCCTTTGATCATCTAGGCCCACAATAATACATAACCTTTGCATTTAATACATCAATATCCAAAGATACTTAAACTTAATTCATTAAGGCTTTTCAAAGGTATTACAGGAAATTGATATATCTGTCATAAGTCTGTCACATTGTGTTTCATTAATTCTGAAATTTGTTTTGATTTTGATCATTTATTTTTTAACTGGACTTAGCTTAAATTTCAAACAAACAAAAAAAAGTCATATCAAATGAGAAAACCAGAATTAGAAAATGTCAAAGCAAGAGACAGTTAATTTTTTTTCTTCAATGTTTTTAGTTGAAAAGTTAGTTGAAACTGACCTTTTCCTTCAAAAAAGTTAGTTCTTGACAAATCTGCACTCTGACAAAAAATGAGTCAAAATATTCCTGATCAAATCTAGTTTGTCACCAAGAATATGTAAAATTAATATGCTATTCTCAGTGATTTTTGACATCGATGCATATTATGTGGTTAAAATTCACATCATTTTGAAAATTTACCGTGTTTTGTGATTATCAGCAAGTATAAAAGCTATTTGCAATATAGCAAAAGTATGATTACATACCTGTCACTGATCCTACAAGATGCATTCTCCTGCACCTATACAAAGCCCCACTGAAGTCAACGCATCTCTGCACAGATGTGGGGATTATCCTGCAGGAAGTAGCTGGAAGGAATGGGATTGATCGGTTTTCAGTTTTAAATAATTACAAGACACTTGTTAAACACTGTATTGAAATTAAAGTACTAATTTTGCCTTGTCCAATTTTGGCTACTTATATCTTTCCGGATGCATATGAAGATTAATACATTGTATCTACTTACTTTTATTTTCACCTATTGCCTTTAGAAAGAAAATCTGTCAAGAAAGTACAAATGTGTTGACCTAACTGGCCTGTTGTTCACTTTGATTCTTTCCCGCCCAATTACTGTTCAAGCAAGTCCTGAGATTTTAATGAGTGTTGTGATCATTCCTGTGTTTGAGTATTAAAGCATTGCCAGTATTTTGCCATGTTTGCAGATACAAAAGATGACAATTAACCAAAGCCTTGTAACAACATTTCTCAAACTACATCTCAGAACATACCTATGAAATGATCAAATGTTAATATAACAACTTCTGCTTTTTAAAACTACAAAACCTAGCAAATTCAAAAGTAGAAGTTCCCAGGGTAACTTTAATCTGTTTTTGCATATGCATTAGGAGGGAATCTTTCATTATCAACAACTGATTTAAAAATCATTTTAATACAAATTATGCTGTTATAGCACATAGTGAAAAGCACCAAAACAAGATTAATCCAGACTATCAATTGTGTCAGCTACAAGTCCTTCTAGCCAGCAAAAGCTCCCCAAAAAGTGTGTGGGGAAGGATACTGGTGCCCAAACTTGGCCCCACACTGACTCTTCCTCCCCTGAGGCCCTGCCCCCAGCATGCTCCTCTCTGCCCCCTTCCTCCATAACACCCCTCCCCCTTCACTCCTCCCCTGTCCCTTACAACTGGCAAAAAGTGGGAGGGCATACTTAAAAAAAAAAAAAGATGGGTCCCTGGCCCTCCCTGTTCCAGCACCCCTGCTTCTAGCAGAATTGGGCATTACCTTGCATGAGTTCTACCCCTCATGAAAGTCTAAACCATCATGAGGATCACTTTTCTTTCAACATGAGGTATCTTCAGGCTCTGCTTTTTCCACCATATTCAGAGTGACTGTGAGAGAGCCCTTTACAAGCATGAATGGTAAGAGACCAGATTCATGTAGAAAGATATTTGGTGAAAGAACTCCCCTACTCATGTTATGTGAAGATGCTTTAATATTTGTTTAGATGAATAAAAATGTACACCACTACATCTATGGTATAAGCACCTCATGGTTTTCAGAGTGGACAGCTGCAGAACACAGAAAACACGCTTTGAAGAGGAAGGGAATTCTGGTGGTGCTATTTTTGATGGACAGAAGAAAGCAGTTTGGTCACTGAAGGTAGCTTATCAGGAAGGGGAGAGAACACATAATATAGAAAGACTGATTGTAGTACTTGAAACACAACTGACAGACATAGAATGAGTTTGTCACCCATCCAAAATGTTCAGATAGAGTGCTGAAAGAGTAGTGCTAGCTAGCTCAGATTCATAGATGCTAGGTTTGCTGGATGTCTCACCTTTGTAAGTTCAGAGTGAGACAGACTGCCTCTGTAGGAAGGAAGCCTGAAAAAGAAACAAAACAAAGCTTCCATAAAAACAGAGACAAGGTGGGTGAGGTAATAGCTTTCATTGGATATGATCTGAAGCTTGCACAGAGCTCTTCTTCAGGTCTGGGAAATATACTCAAGAGTGTCACAAATAAACAGCATGGAACTGCTTATTTGGAATAAGGAGTTAGCATATTTCAAGAGACCATTCAAGGTGAAGTGACTTGTTAAAAACTCCATTCGTTGAAGAGGGGGTGGGGGAGAAAAAAGCATCAGGATAGGGGAGAGTTAAATGGTTTATAGATTGACATAAGCCATAAATCAATTGTCTTTGTTCAGTCCACCATGGTTTTTAATATCTAGCAAAGTTATGAATTTAAGCTTCCAGGCACATCTTTTGAAAATATTTTGCAGGTTTTCTTTGAGGATGAAGATTGAGAGGTCAGATATAAAAAGAGCGCTTTGTGAAAAGTGTTCACCCACAGGTGACAGGGTGTTTTTGTCTTTCACCATTTTTCTGAGTTCAGTTGAGAGTGTATTGATTGTCTAGTTTCACCCAGATAGTTGTTATTGGGGCATTTAGTGCACTGGATGAGGTAAACCACAGTTGTAATAGGCACGTGGATCTTGAAAGGTGTGTTGTGGGGGATGTTGATCATAGTAACAGTGGAAAGATATTTTCAGGTTTTGCATCTGTTGTTCTGGCAGGGTCTGGTGCCTCTAAGTTGATGCATCCTGCTCTGTGCGGAGTTTGCTTCTGATGAGTGTGGAGAGGGGTTTCAGGAAAGATTGCTTTCAAGATGTGGTCCTGTACAGGTCGTAATTGTTTGATGATACCATACATGGGTTCCAGTGTGGGTTGGCAGGTGACAGCTAGAGGTATGAAGTCAGAAGGGGTTTTATTTCTGCATTGAAGCAGTGCAGATGTACACTTTTCACAAAGTGATCACTCTATTCGACACTTCAGTCCTCATCTTCAAAGGAAACCCGAACACCTTCAAAAGATAGGCCTGGGAGCTTAAATTCATAACTTTGCTAGATACCAAAAGTCATAGACTGAATAGAGACAGTGGATTTATAGCTTATTATCCACTTAAATCCCTCCCAAGAGTTTCCACCCTGCATGACTGGAGAGGTGGTAATAGGTCACTTCACCTTGAATAGTCCTTTGAGAAACATTAACTATTTACGTTTAATCTTTTCCAAGTTGTATTTATCTCTCATGCAGAGAACATTTCCCAGACCTGAAGAAGAGCTCTGTGTAAGCTCCAGAGCTGGTCTCTCTCACCAACAGAAGTTGGTCCAATTAGAGAGCTATTACCTCAGCCACCTGGGCTCCCTAATATCCTGGGATCAACATGGCTTCAACAACACTGCATGTAAAAATACAAACCAGTACGTTGGTTCAAATGGTTAAAGGGACAGACACTAATAGAGAAACACAGGTGAGCAACACTGTGTAAGGTGTTTGAAATAGTGATACTGAATTATATTTTAAATTAATGAGCAAGTAAGCAAGACTAATTTTTTTTATCCTCTCTACCTTATCTTATTCTGGTTCTTATACTGCACCCATCATTATATCTGAATGCTTTATCATTCAGACAGCTTCACCACATTGTTAAAGAGTGAGCATCTGGCCCTTGTCAAATAGATCTGTGTAGATGGTGATATGGTTCCAGTGAGTGCAGCATCCATTTTAATAAACTACTGAGTATTTAAATTAAAGAAGGCCAACATTAGTGGCATGCTGCAGGACAGATTATGAAATACTAGCAGAAGGATGGCAACAACCAAACATTATTTGCATAGCCACCAGACAAGTCTGGGCACCAGATGGAGCAGGTAGGCAGCCAAAGAGTGGGATTAGGTCTCTCTGCCAACACTTGCTAAATATAAGTTTGATGTAAAAAGGAAATAAAAGGGAATCTGTCCCATTCAGATCACCCTAACTTGCAAAATACCTTGTCAGATAATTAGATAGTGAAGTCCTCTGGACTGATGGTTACTAAGAGTCAACGTTGCCAAAGAAAACAAGCCCTAATACACTAGATGATCCATAGCAGTTACAAGCATGATAGCATGGCAGTACTTTAAAAACTTCCCAATTTTCTCAGATTATCTGCAAATCTTAAATTGCTTGCTAGTTCTGTATTTGCAGTTTTCAAAGGAATTTCTAATAGGTACTATATAGAAATGAGAAAGCACTACAACTATTGAGGGAACCGTTCTCTATCTTAGATAAAAACGGACATTTTTTCAATGCTATTTACCACTATCTGCTCTATTAGGGACTTTGTCCCACTGAAGTCAATGACAACCCTGTTGACTTCAACAGTCCAAGAGCAAGCTTATAGTGACTATGCATCTCTTCTCTATTCCAAATGGCTTTTCCAAAGAGTTGTTAAAAATTGACAGGTTGGTATGATTGTGCTATTTTATTTTACCAGATTAGTGAAGATGTAAGTCCATTCATAATGAAAATTAGAATCTGTTCTTTGGCACAAATACATGCTCAGAGAAACATTATGGCAATTTACCATAGTGGTAAAATCCCTGTAACATTTATGAATATGAACTATTATAGATTTAGCATCTCTGACACGTTTACCCTTTATGGGACTGGCATGGTGGTTTAGTTATGGTGTTTTACTGAACAGGTGTCCTAGAGGGAGCCGGAAGGGAATATGCTTCAGGAAGAACAAGCACAGTGTTCAAGCTCGACTATCTCATAATACATTTTCACAAGCTCCCCATTCCACAGCCAGCCATGGAGCAGACATGGAACAGACCAATGGCTGGCTCTTGTTTAGGACCTGCCCTCCCTCTACACCCACAATCTAGTCCTAAGGTTTGTAATACAAAAATATAGATTTAATAATTTTCATTATAAGCAAGTTTATTTTTCATTGATGGCTAATGAAAAAACACTTTCTTCAATTATGCCTTTCAGTAAAAAATAAATAAATAAGTCTCAAGCTACTCTTGCAAACACCTCATTTAACTGTAATGTAAATGAAATGATTTACTGATTTAATTTGTTTAAATAGCCCACAGAATAATTATTTCAGAATTATATTCAGCAGCATTCAGCTTTACTGAATCAGTCATCAAAACATTTCACGGGTCAGGGTACACTGCAATTACAGGTTCATTTCATGGAACAAGAAGTTGAGTCAGTCTTTCATATAGTTGAAGGGTCATTCATATCATGCTCCAAGTACATTGAAAAATAGAACCCTCACAGCTAGTGGCAAAGTAGCTTTGTTTTTCATATGTTAGAAGAGTATGGAAAGAAGTGAAAATAAATTTTTGCTTTCTGAACAAATGTGACAGAAGGATTTAGCCCTCTAAGGCAACAGTGTGATGTGCTCCTTAACTTGGCTGGTGCTGACTGTTTAAATTCCCCAGAGTTTTAATAGATTGAAATATGGGTCTTGATTTTATCTGGTTTACCTAGCTGAAGCAGCAAGAAGGTCTATAACTGTTGGACTCTGTTCTCACTATTAGGGCCAGACTAAGAACCTCTTAATCATACATGTGAGCAATTGCACACACAAGTAGTCCAAATGGAACAAAATGTGAGTGTTCGGCAACATCAGTAAAAGGTTCACAATCTGGCCCTATGAAGTGATGATTAATATACACTTTAAAAACTTTTCTTGTATTGTTTGTTTTTGGTAATACATCATGACCAAAGAATAGCCTCTTCAAATCAATTTTATCTACATGTGAAGAGGACAAGAACACATTTTATGTTGTTTGTTCAAACAATTGAATTATACCTGCACTATACCTCTGTAGGCATATAAGCTAAATTGTTAAACAATTTTCACCAGACTCCATGGACCAAACGTGATCTGCTGTAACAAGCACTGCAGACAAGTGTTTAAGTGGCCACAGACTTTGGTTACCTCAATTCTGAGGAGCTCAACTTTAGATTTCTAGTTTTGCTCAGAACCTGTACTTAGTGCTACAGTTCTCAATTGAAAAAAAGGTCAGGCCTCAGATGTCACAAGGTGGCACTCAGGTTTTGAGGCAATTTTTTCCCCACAGATATGCATATCAGACCTATGACCATAGAATCCTATATCCTGCCTACGCCTGGCTCTAATATGGACTGCTTCAGAGGAGAAACCCCACAAGTGACATAAATGGAGGAAAAGTGAAATCAGTCTAAAACTGAAATTATAAAGAAAGTGAAACCGAACTGGCCCTTTGTCTTCAAGAGAAAGATTAATGCAACATGTCACTTTGCTGACATCTGGACTTGTGGAGTCTGATGTTTTCAATTACTTTGGCTCATTGCACATCAAAGTAGTGGTGAAAGTACAGTATCAGAACAACCTGGTGTTGGCCCCAATCTTTGTGATTAAAGCAGCAAAACATAAGTTACAAAGTGAAATATTGTTTCCTTACTTTGCTAAACTAAAATGCTTGAATCACATTTTAATTCCCCTTTTTAAATGTATTACTAGGATAGTGGATAAATCACTATCTACAGAACTCAAGGACTCTTCATCCAAAATTTGGATAGCTGCCCCTTGAAAACAAATACAATATGGTCATGTAACATTTATAAAGGCTTCAAAGATTCAGGGCCTTATCTAATAAGAAAAGCACTTAAAAATGAAAGCTGAATGTTTTGCTCCTAGTTCTCATAGCATAGGAGAAGTCATGGTTTGGGAAATAGAGCAGTTCTCATGGTTTGAATGCAAATATGGAGAGCAGAGAAGAGAAAATGTGAAATCACAAGGCCAAGATACTGTCTCTTTGAAAGGTTATAATGGGGAGTGCAGGAGTGGTTGGGGGGAAAAAAAACAAAACAAAAAACAAACACACACACACAAAGAACCCCCCCTGGACTGTTAGAAAACATATGTAACACTAGCAATAACTCTCCCCAACTGTTTTAGGTCAACATTTTATATCTAAAACAGTTACTGTTCTTGCTGGATTATGCCAATATTGTATCATCTCCATTAGCCAAGCTCCACAGGGTAGTAAATAGTAATTTGTTCTAGTTGAGAAAGTAGTATAGCAGTTGCATGTGTTTTTCCCACATTGGTTTGTAAAGATCTAGCATGTGTTTGTAGATCACTGCCCCGTATTGTAGACAATCTCCAGTGAAATCCTGGCCCCACTGAAATTAATGACAAAATTCACATTGACTTCAACGGGGCCAGTATTTCACCCCAGAATTTTAGTGTTCCCCCCTTTTTAAACCCCCAGTTGGTAAGTGAGTTACCAACCTGAAATGAAGTCCTTATACCAGGATGGATGAGCATGAACCAAAACTCAGATCTAACAACCTCAAGTTTCGAGAAGGTGCAGAATCCAAGCTTATAATTTTGATTCATTATCATGAATAATAATAATAATTATTATTATTACTCATGATTAACAAGTGTACTTCTATAACTTAAGTGATAAATACCCGCATTTGGGTGGGGGGAGAGCGGGGGGGGAAATGGCAAGTCTCCTAACATTTAAGAGGTTTGTAGCCTCTCTAATTAGTTTTTGGGTTCACGGAGTTTCTAAGACTGAATTCTTGGAAGAGAACATCAATCCAGTGAGTCTCAACCTCTTTTGGGGTCAAGACCCATTTGTAAACCTTGATGGCCTGTTGTAACCCAGTAAATAAGCTTTAGTGCAAAAAAAGTCTTACTATATATTTCTTACCTACATTATACACATTAACATAATAAGTATGTCATGCATATCAGAATGGTGGTTCCTGTCCCGCAAGGCAGGTGGCACTTCCTGCACTGGTGTTGTGACCTCATGAAGGAGGGATGGCTGGACCAAACCCAAGCAGCAATGCAACCTCATGCACCAGGTCAGAACACCTGAAGTGGGAAGCCGAGCCCAGCAGGACTAGAGCACTGCAGAGTTAGTGCAAGGCAGGCTCTGCTACCTCCATGCAAGGTCTCCCTCCCAATCTCTGGGGGCAAGACCTGACCCTCCCTACCACACACCAGACTCCATGTGACATTGACACATTCTGGTGACCCAATTTTGGGTCATGCCCCACAGGCCTGCCTTAGGGCACAGTTTTCCTATTTTACAGAAAGATAAAAGCACAGCAGTTTTCACTACACATGCAAATAATCAAATGGAAACCGAGGGGACAGATCTTCACCTAGTATAAATTGACATTTCCATTGACTTCAATAAGTCAGCTAATGTGATTTCAACAGCTACATTTTTTACACCATCGAAGCACTGTGTCCCTATTTGCATGTGATTATGTGGCTCTCTAGAAATACAGACTTGCAACTTGCTGTTCCATAATCATTTATAATGTATAAGGTGTACAAAGAATCTAGGCTGGATTTGATTTTTGCAATTGCTTTTGAATTGTATCAGTAATGTGTGTGGCATTTAAAATCTATGTGTGCGGAAGGTTGATTACTGATTTTTTTTTTAAAAGATAGAGAGGCAAATTACTCTGTTACTTGAGCTCTGGAGCTAGTTGCTCTAGGAAGAAGGAGGATATGAAGTAGAATCAAATAATTTCCCCCTTTGTAAAAGCATGCAATGCCTCCATCTCTTCATAAGAAATTAAGAAACAACTAGGGTTTGAAAGGGGGATGGTTATTGTCAATGCCTGGAAATTGTCTCCAATGCATTAAGCTGGTTAGCTTGCATTGAAGCCTCTAATGGGTTGTGAGAATTCTTTCCTGATACATCTCCAGCTCTGTGAAGGTACTATATTTTGTTAAGGAGCATATTCATTTAACAATCTATTTAAAGAGTCACTGTCCAGTTAAGTCACATGCAGCCATTCTCTTCCAGCTTCTATTGCTTTAAATCAGACGTAACTTCACTGAAGTCAATGGACCTAATCATGCATATCCATAAGTTTTTGCAGGATCAGGGCCTTGAACTGTAGGTTCCTTGAGACCTCTCATTACTTGTCTGTAAAGTTCTATGCTGCCCTCATGTACTGAATAATCTGAAATAACTGTTGACTTTTTAACAGTGACCACTACAAACTAGCACTATGCCTACTCGCTAAATAGAATTTCAATAAATAAATAAAAAACAAAACAAAACAAAAAACACAATATTCCTCTTTGGCTACAAATTAACCGAACAGATGAGTTACATACAATAGTTACAGGCAAGGGAGAGATCGTAATGCTTCCTAGAAACACAAGCATAGTACCCAGAGATAATTAAATGCATCTCCACACAAAAAAAATAAATCTTGTGACTATTGTCCAGTTTAAATACTTCAGCTGGACACTGTGGAACTCCGGGCTAAGGACCTGGTCCATGGAAAGTCTGGAGCAGACTTTGATCTCAGCACTTCCATCTGGGGGTGAGAGAGACCTGGAGAATCTTCACCATTCAGCTGCATCCTCTGCTGCTAGAGCCTGTGTGTACAGCATACAAGAAGCCTGAGGAACTGTGTTGGAGTACACATGATCAGCACATCTACCAACCTACCTATCACCTACACATCTCCACTCTGTATAAAGTAATGCTGTGATATTCTCTGAATCAGCACAGGAAGAGACAAAATGAGAGAGACACCCCCACAAATCCTGTAGAATGGCAATAGCATGGATACATCTGACACCCTGACTACCACAGGGTTAATTATTTACGAGGACTAGTAGAGCAGCAGGATTTCCTTGGATAAAACACAATAGCACTCCTCCTTCCCCTCAAAACAGCCTCTGATCTAAAGTATATAGAGAATGTGAAGCCAGGAAAACAGAAACTAAAAAGGAGTGAGGATCCTTATGGTATAATCTAAAGAGAGACCTTATCCTTGAACTTTAAGTTCAGACTCTGGCTAAGGCCATTTAATTTTTTTTTTTTTTTAAACTTTGGTAGCATGAACTGAGGAGCATTAGAGGAGAAGGATACTTAGTTTGCCACATACTCTTAGTTTATTTATATGTCCACTTTGCTCCACTGCTTGAGCTCCAGTGTAGCCTCTCAGTGATAGGCTACAAGGAGCACTATTAGGTGGTGGTATAGTCTAGGGGATAAACTATTGGTCTGTCAGTCAGGACACCTGAGTTCTATACTTAGTTTTGCTACTCACCTGCTGTGTGACCTTGAGCACATCAACTCTTTATGCTGCTGTTTCCTCTCCCAAATCCTGTCTATTTAGCTTGCAAGCAATTTTGGCACAGGGACTGTTTTCTGTGGCTGTTCAGTGCCTAGCACAATGGGGCCTTATCTCAGTTGGATCAGCAAAGCACTACCATAATACAAATAAAATAATCCTGTTGTAACATGCTGCTGTAGATACCCAGAGCTGTGAGCCACTGTTAACCCTCTGCCTCAGCAAGAATGAGTTTTGCTAGCCCCCTTCTAGTCTTAAGTGCTATCTTCCTAACCAACAAACTCCTCAAGGCTCTCCCAGCCCAAACTTTTCCCAGCAGGTAACAATCAATTATCTCTAGCCCCCAAGCTTCTCAGAGACGTTTCTCTGCAAATCACAGCCCCATCACAGACATTGATTGCTGGTTTGTGAAAGAGTCACTACATCACAGCTTCTCATTTTAACTGAGGTAAATACATCCTTATCTTCAAAACATAGCACTGAATTGTTTATAGTAAAAGCAGAATGTTTATTAACATGAAAGCATGGATTAAGCAATACCCTGTAAAAGATGAAGCTAGAGATGGTTACAAGCAAATAAGTGAAAACATGCATTTAAGTCTAAACCTTAATTTAGCAAGATAGTCTGTTCCTCACCTCCATTCTCCTTTTCAGCATTTTTTTTTTAAACTGGTTAGCCTGGATAGGACCTATCAGAGAGCAAATTGCTTGGTTTTGTCTAAGGTGAATAAAGATGGAGCCTCTTTCTGTTGCTTATATTCCCAAAAGAATTCAAGATGGCCTCCTGGGGATTTGATCTCTTCTCTCTCAGGTGAAGGAGCCATATTAATTCTTCACCTCTCAAGTTAAAGAGCAGGATAACCCCAGCTGGTTTAGCTCCATAGCTTTGTTTACTGCTATATACAAATGGAGATAAACCCACATTCTTGTGTCTAGCACAAACTTGTTTATCACCTTTGCCTAGGCTAATTTGTCTGGTACTACACATTCTAGTAACATCATACAGAGGAAATTTATAACTTCACATATCAAGTTAGCACATGCATTTGACAAGGATATTAATAACCAGCATGGTATTGGCTGTCATACGATACCTCAAAAGACAAATTTTTACAAATATCATTGCAGTAGTGTGTAGGTTGCTTAAGATAACATCTGCATTCTTAATAAAAAAGCTGGTAAATCAGTAAGGAGACATGAGGTGATCAATGCCAGGAGCAGCACATTAATCAGTCTGTTTTAGCATTGATTAATGCAAGAGGAAAGTCTGAGTTTTTTAGAATTTCAGAGAATGCGGATAAGACGGGATAAGATTTTTCTGAAGTACATTAAATCTTGCCTCAGATTGGAACAAAGACTTCCTGCAAATAAGTATATGCAGAAACCATGAGAAACGCAAAAAGAGAATGACCTTAGTTTTATGATTATTTAAGCACAGAAAATTATGAGACATCTAGCTTTTTAAAAATCACTAATGTAGCAAATTGAAGTAAAAAACTCTTGATGCTAAGAATTTATTGTGAGCTCAGTTTCCAAAAACAGGATAGTGGGGATAAGCAATATCATGATTTAGATCAACTGAAGATCAGCCCCAATGAATATGGCCATGCAAATAGCACTGAATTGAACTTGCAGCATTTACAAAAAAATATTCACACATTACTGCAAGTAGCAATTTTCACTGCTCTTGCTCTAAATATTTGTTACATTTTAGCCAAAGGAAGTGAAAGACTCTTTATCCCTATATAAGGTACTCAACATTTGGCTTGTATAACTTTGAATGTTTTTTTCTTTTGATATCGTAACATTGAGTAACAGAAAATCACTACCTACACCTTTCCAGAGGAAATAATCTTATGAAAAAAAAAATGAAGGAAAGGCTAAACCCATTGATTGCAACATCATTTAATACAGCCACGACAAGGGATTTGCTCTGGACTTCTTCATCAGTGCCACTTTTAGATTTAGCCGAGGCTTTGTCAGGATAATTTCAAGAGGATCAGGTCTTGTTTCACAGTTTAGCCCCAGCATTCCTTTTGTCTTTACCAATATCGTCCCGTTACCTTATGATAAGCATAAACAGCCTCCCCAGCAATAGTACTGACAGAATTTCTCCATGCAGAATAGTGTAATCAAACTGGTTCTGCTGTCAAGATTAGTATTTAATTAAACACAAGAAAAACCCACAAAAAACATAATACTCTGGACCTTTAATCACAATATTTATGGTTGTAAATAAGACTTGTGAGCAGACCCATAATTAGAACAGAAAAGGTGGGGTAGGAGAATAAGTTTACCTCAGCAGTAAAAATGTGTATTTGTCACACAAACACACTGGAAAAGATGCATCTCTCTGTTTATGCATGTCTGTGTACATAAATGATGTAAACAATATTTACACATATGTACTTATATAAAAAAGGAAGCACAGAGTTTGGGATGGCTGTATTACTTGACTAGGGCAAAGCCCTGAGTAACTTTTGTGGATCAGCCCAAATGAGTGCTAGTAAAACTTTTGCATCAAGCTGCTCTGTGTTTGCCCCCTATTTAACACAACTAATTTAAGAATGATTTAGGCATTTAGAAAATTGGGATTATTTTTATATTTTTCCACTTGGAAAGCCAAGTTGCCTATTTAATACAAGTTCACCTGTACAGACTTCTAGGACAGGAAAATAATAATACACTGATTACATTTCTAAACCTGATCTTATAACAAGGCTCACTTACTGCAAGAGTGCCTCTTCCTGGCCAGGCATGATATAGCAGCTTATTTCTCCTTTGGTGTCCCCTGCAGATAGTCATTCTGTTTCTGTGGTGGTTTGTCTTCATGATTCAGCCCTCCATCTGGGTCACTGTATAGTCCACCTTCTGGGGTATCAGAATCTCATTGGACAACGTGGGGCCTCCAACACTCCTGTACTACTTTCCCATGACTGGTAGAGAACCCCAGACCCTCACTCTACCCTAGGTTTTAACCCAGGGACCCTATAACCAGCAGCCAAGATCTTCGCAGTTCCCTTCCTTATTGCTGTTTCCCAGGCTTCTTCTTATCCTACCTCCCTAACTCCTGTAGGATTGATCATTCTTCGAGGGCTTATCCCTCCCACCGAGTTTTTTTGTTTACAGAGAATAACTACAGATCCTCCACCTACAGCCTTCCTCTTTTTTATAAACCAATTCCCTCTCCTTCCCCAGCTCATCTTCATCTGCAATTAGTGTTTTTAAATCCCTCCTTTCTGGTGCAACTGTGAAGGTTAACTGGCCCCTTATGAGCCACCTTAACCCCTTCATGGATGGTTATGAGATGAACACCGCATCACAGACCGAAAATAGTTTTTTAATGAAAAATATCATAATTAAGTCCAGTAACTCAAGACCTTCCTGGGATAGAAATAAATGCTGTATACCAGATATAAAAGCTTGGAATATCCCCCTTTACAATAGTATGACGCTTCCATTTTTGCCCTAATGGACAATGAAATATTAGACCCAAATCATGTTACCAGTCCAGAATTCAATATTGTTCAGGTTGGGACTCAGGCCAATGCTATTTAGTAGGGAAAATTCCATGAATTGGGGGCAAAAAGATTCCTCTATGGTGACATTCTTTGGAGACTGATTTTTTTTTTAAAATGGTAACTGTTTGAAGCTGAAGTTTGGAATGTTACAGCCTTGTTATAAGGTCAGGTTTAGAAATGTAATCAGTGTATTATGGAGAGGGGACTAAAGGACAGTGTGTCTCAGTCTGCCAAATGCACAATATATTATATCTATAAGCAGAGCTGGTATTACCACTCACAGTTAAGGTTGCCCAACATTTTTCATTATAAGCCCCTCTATATAATAGATTTAAATTTTGGCAAAGTTATATTTTTCAGGCTGAAGTTTTCTTTGCTGGATGACTGCCTCAAGCTGAACCTTTTGGGACAGTTTTGAACAGTTGTTTTGCCCATATTAAAAAAAATCATGCAACCCTTTTCTTTCAGAAGCTCTGGTGCTTCAGGCTTTGGAACAGTGTCTTGAAGTTTGGTAGGCGTGTAGCCCTAACATTCAGGATGTGCTTTTTGCTGCCTCTGTGAAAATCTACCTAAATCTGGCCAAATTGTAAGCCTAGAAAAATCTCAGTTTTCACACGCTCAGATACTAGAGTTTGGCAGCTAAATTCTCCAAAATGTCATCTGTGCTGAGCTTGCTCCCATGCAGAACTGCAGGGGCTGAGCAGGACTTTCCCTGCAATTGCTTTTATTATCTGACAAGGGAGCTGCTGTAGCACCAGACTGAGAGAAGAGACTGTATCTCCTGTTCTCTCTGTTTCAAATGCTGGCACCCTGGTAGCATGGAAGGAGGAAGCAGAGGGATGAAGAAGTGAGTTGAGTGGGGGGAGGAAATGGGGTTTGCAAAACCCAGAGCATGGGAAGAAGCTAGAGGTGGGATTGGAGAGGCATGGGGGAGGAGGAGTTAAGGAAGAGTAGAAGGAGAAGGGGATGGAGACGGGACTGTGGGTCCTAAGGTCCAACCCCTGCTGGAGGATCTATTGTCAGTATGATTCCACGTGAAGAAATTTCAGTTTGTTTTTAAGAATATTTAGGAAATTATATTAAAGAAACCCGTACATTAAAAGAACATTAACATTGAAAAATCAAGGACTCAAAAAAGTTAGGAAATGCAAAAATTGGTTGCGCAAGGGACCCAGCACCTCTGTGCATATGCATTATGATAGTCTTTAATCACATGAACACATTCTCAGTTTGCATAGGAAGGGTCTGTTCTGGGAGTGAATCAGAGTTGTGGAGCAAAGGAAGCTGTTATCTGTAGGCAGGGCCGGCTCTAGGCATCAGTGCTTCAAGCATGTGCTTGGGGCGGCACTTTCCAAGGGGTGGCACTCTGGCTCCTTTTTTTTTTTTTTAATTTTTTTTGCTTAGGACGCAAAAAGCCCGGGATCTGGCCCTGAGCAGAGGTGAGCTGCGGCGGTGGGGGGTGCGGGGAGGGCCGCAGGAAGTAACCCGGGGGGATGGCAGAGAAACCGCCCCCCACCACTGCAGCTTACTTTCACTCCGCCTGCTCCCCTGAGTGTGCCACCGCTGCTCCGCTTCTCCCCCCTCCCTCCAGGCTTGCCGCAAAACAGCTGATGCGGAGTGGAGGTGAACTGCGGCAGTGGGGGGCGCGGGAGGGCCACAGGAAGTAACCCGGGGGGGGAGAGGAACTACTCCTCCCCCCCAGCTCACCTCCGCCTCCTCTCCCGAGCACGCCACCGCTCCACTTCTCCCCCTCCCAGGGACAGAGGGGTAGGAGGGGAAATGCAGCGTGCCCGGGGGAGGAGGCGGGGCCGGGGATTTGGGGAAGGGGTTGGAATGGGGCGGGGAAGGGTCGGAGTTGGGGCGGAGCCGAGGGGCGCAGGAAAATTTTTTTGCTTGGGGCAGCAAAAAACTTGGAGCCGGCCCTGTCTGTAGGACCCCTATTTCATTCGTTGTAGAATTTGGAAGGTGTATAAGGAAGGCAAAGAATAGGATCTTGTTTAAAGAAGTTGAATGCTTCTATAGAACTGGATTCTATCACTGATTCTTGCACAGAGTTCCTATGTGATGCTAGGCAACTCAATTCAATCACTATTTTCACCACTGTCCACTAATTGCGTATTTCTCATTTTTTGAGGTAACCAGCATGAGACCTCGTTGGCCAAATTTGCAGAAGTGCTGAGTGCTCACAACTACAACTGAAATTGACTGGGGCCATGCTTTGAGCATATTAAGTTCTATTTAAAAATATATTCTGAAAAAATGAGTCCCTAGGTGAGTCTAGCTGGGCATCCAAAATTAGTGGACAATTTTGGCATTGGATCGTGCACACTAAATAGGGCCTGCATGCACACACAATGAGGAGGTTAAAAAGAAATAGTGAATAACTACCCGTTCACTAAATGAAGCAGGAGTCCTGTAGAAAAAAATAATAGGTGATCATGTAAGTAAAGAATATACCATAATAACACAAGGGCCACCTTAATTCTGGCATTTACTAAATTTTGTGTGCTTGACCTTGCAACATGAATGTTATTTTAATATAGTGTGGTGGTTGTCATATGCAATATATACCAGATATGTTGAGGAGATATTAATGTAATAAGCATGAGTAATCCCATTCTTATACAGAAAAACATATGATTAATTCCTACGGACTTCAGTGATTTAACTTAAACACATGCTTAAGAAGTTTGCTAAAACTGAGCCAAATTGCAGAACCCCTGTAACCGTGTGATAACCTGCCAGAGAAATACAGCTAAGACTCCATGTTCTCTTTCAGTTTATCCAGTCCATTAGATACTACTTAGATCATCAAGGACAATTGTGGAATTTGGAAATAAATATCAAAGATACTTGTACCAATGAGCTTCTAAGATAAATGTTGCACCACTTAGTTTTCAAGCATCACATGAACTAGAGCAGTTGGGAGGTAGTGTGGAACCACAGTTGGGGATAGAAGTTGAAGACTGAATGCAGCAAACATGAGACCTTCCATTTAATAATTTTATGTGCTACATTTCTACATTTCCAAGACTTCATGAAAATCTTACTGGTCCTGTAGAAGCCTAATTTATGTTCTAAATGTACATTTCTATTTAAAGAAAGCTAAAACAAAACAAAAAACCCACCAAGGAAATTCCCAGATCAAAAGCATTATTAATTAAAGTTAAGATTGCTACACTACTATTAATGATAGAATTAATAGAAACCAAAAATGGTACAGTTAAAGATATATTAACCATTAACAAATATAGAAATGCCATGGCCCTGATCCTGAAATCATTGGGGCTACTTACAATAATGAAGTTAAATGATTATAGGATCATGACCTAAATTAAGATATAATGTATGTAAAGATTTTTATACCCTTATACACCGCTACTTCGATATAATGTGACCCGATATAACACGAATTCGGATATAACGCAGTAAAGCAGTGCTCCGGGGGGGGCGGGGCTGCACACTCCGGTGGATCAAAGCAAGTTCAATATAACGCGGTTTCATCTATAACGCGCTAAGATTTTTTGGCTCCCGAGGACAGCATTATATCGAGGTAGAGGTGTAGTTCTTAAGTATCAGAAGGGTAGGCATGTTAGTCTGGATCCGTAAAAAGCGACAAAGAGTCCTGTGGCACCTTACAGACTAACAGACATATTGGAGCATAAGGTTTTGTGGTGTCTAGGAAGTGGACCTCCCGTGTAGATTGGTCCAGGCTGAGGTTGATGGTGGGGTGGAAGCTGTTGAAATCATGGTGGAATTCTTCCAGAGTATCCTTCCCATGGGTCCAGATGATGAAGAATGGCTAGAATGGCTGTGAATGGCTAGCCAACTACAAAAGCAGTTTCTCCTCCCTTGGTGTTCACACCTCATCCTCCCTGATTGAACTAACCTCGTTATCTCTAGACTGATTCTTTCCTGCATATTTATACCTGCCTCTGGAAATTTCCACTACATGCATCTGACGAAGTGGGTATTCACCCACGAAAGCTTATGCTCCAATATGTCTGTTAGTCTATAAGGTGCCACAGGACTCTTTGTCACTTCTTATAGTTTTTGAGTTCTTTAACATGAGGTAGTTAGCAATATCACTCTTCAGGGAGTTCCTGTTCTGTTAATAAATAGGCCTCATATGTTAGAGCTGTCAATCTGGCATCATGTAAGGTGGATTTTAAAAAAGATGGGTTTTTTTGGATGGGGGGGTAATCTTTTAAAAAAATCAGATTTTTTTAAATTTTGAGATTTAAATTATAAAGTATTTTTCTTTTTAAAAATAAACCTGTTTAAAATGAAATCTGAATTTAATACAAAATACCTTAAAGTCTAAAAATCTTATTTATAATATCTTAGAACATTTAAATAAAAAATAAATATGCTGAATCCATGGGCCTCTAACTCTAACTCAAAGTTTGTGATAATGGCTGCTTTTCTTTATAAAAAAAGAATCAGTGAGAAAAGATCTATTTTTGAGATAAAACTGTGTAAATATAGCACAACAGGTCAGCCCAAGTAACTTAGGAAACTGTCTCATTTTCAAGAGAGTCTTAGACAATTAAGAACTTAGCACCATTACTTTCACTTTAGGAAAATTTGCAAATTTTCCTAGGCTAACATAAGCACTTTAATTCACTAAATTAATCACTCTGTTTAGTAAATCATTTAGTTGTAAATGTGAAATATGTTTTGATAAGAGAAGTTCATGTATCCAAAACATAAGGACATTTTGTTTGATAAATTTTATATACTGTTTCATAAGTTTTTAAATTAAATACCAGTTACCACCCTTATACAGCCTGACACAAATCATGATCAAAAAGTTAATTATCTAGTAAATAAGCACTATACAATTCACCATTTTCTAACATACTAAAAATGTAAATTAATAAGAATCTGGAAATATTAAACTACATATTTACTTAAATAAATGCATATAGTTATCATGTGCCTTCCTAGGTAGCAAAAAGATGTACCAAATCTAGGGTAAAGGCTCTATTTAGTTGTAAATCAACATGTTTTAATGGTTATAGCAATCAATGATAATGCATCTTTCTTTAAAAAATAACAAGTACAAATGGAAAGGCTGATTAAAATTGATTATTTAAATCAAGACTTTCTACTAGGTGATTTAAATCATGATAGAAGTCACTGATTTAAATCATCTTGATTTAAATCAATCCACCCTGCTTTCATGAGCATTTTATTAACTTTTAATTTAAAAAAAAAAAACAACTTTTACCAGTTTTGATTATAATGCAAAATTAAAAATGAAACTAGGGAAATATGTTTTATTTTTTAATACAATTTAATGGTTTTCTTCTTTCATGATTGTGAATCACATTTGTCTTCAACAGTCATAAATAACTTCTAATATATAAGACTTGAAGGAGTTTTGGAAAATGTATTTCCTGGCTCATATATTTTTCAACATACTGAATTGTATCTCACTAACATTCTTCTACTACAACGAAAAATGTAGTGCTCTGCTACAATATGACAAAGTTTCCTTAAGGGTTTGTGACAGACCCAGACCAGTGGGGTACAGGAGTCTGGTAGAGGACAAATATACTGGTCACTGGATGAGTAGTTTTCTGTTCCCTGAGTGACCAGAGCAGTGGCTGCACTAGAGGAACCTGCTAGAACCAGTTAAGGCAGACAGGCTAATTAGGACACCTGGAGCCAATTAAGAAGAAGCTGCTAGAATCAGCTGCTAGAATTAGCCTAGAAGAAGCTGCTAGAATTAGCCTAGGCAGGCTAATCAGGGCACCTGGGTTTTAAAAGGAGCTCACTTCAGTTTATGGTGTGAGTGTACTGCTGGAGGACTGAGGACCACAAGCATTATCAGACACCAGGTGGCTGATCCTGTGGTGAGAATAAGGAAGATGTTTGAAGGAGGCCATGGGAAAGTAGCCCAGGGAGTTGTAGCTGTCATGCAGCTGTTACAGGAGGCACTATAGACAGCTGCAGTCCACAGGGCCCTGGGCTGGAACCTGGAGTAGAGAGTTTATAGCATTGCAGGAAAAGAGACCTGAGGTGGGATAAAGGTAACATGCATTTGCGTGGAGCATATTGCTGAAAAAATTTCATTTCAGTGACCATGGGTATGGTTTTAATATCTAGATCATGTTTTTAACAGAAGTAATGTCATCTATTGTGCCCCCCCCCCCCCCCAAGTGGAGAGAAGAGAGCTCCAAGGGCAGTTTGAACCTCCTGTTAAATTCTCTCTTGATGAGTGGACTCACCTCTCTCACAATACAGTGTAAAAATTTTAATTAGGATTCTAACCAGCACCCATCTTCAGCCTCTTGTTTGGTTTGGTTTTGTATCATACTGTTTATTGAATCAGCAAATTCAATACTGAAGTGAAACAAAGGGTTAGATTTACAAAGGGGAATTAGGCACCTAACTGCTATTTGAAACCACCAGACACCGCCACTTAACACATTTGGAGTCTATGTTCTCACTATCAAAGTCTCCAAGGTACCTAAATTTTAATAGCTGGGCATGCGAACAACATCCTTGGCCTTGAAGCTGTCCAGAAGCTTGACATCTACTTCATGGTGGGATTTGCAAACCAGATGTTCCGCCGCTTACCTGCATGTGGGGCACGATTCAGTAGGTGTTCTTGGAGGAGGTTGCCTAATAGATCAGGCCCCGCACAAAATGCAGCTGCTACAGAAGGAGAGGTGATGCCTATCTTAAACATTTAGATTAGTGGTTAAGGCAATCATTATGGTGGGAGACCCAAGTTCAAATCCCTGCTCCACACCAGGCAGAGGCGTCTCGGGTTCTTCCTTACCCTTGATGAGCGTTCTAACCATTGAGGTAAACATTATAGGAAAGGTGGGGCAGTGACACTAGAAAATACATGGAAGCGAGTGTTGGGACTCCATCTCCACAGGAGAGTACAGAGCAGGGTAGTCACTCCTGGGACTCAGGACTACCTAGGGCTGATTAGGACCCCAGGCCCAGAGTTGTGTGTTATGTTTTGTCCCCAAATTATTAATGCCTAATACAGTTCCCTCAGCCATGACATTTTTAGCAAGATCTCCATTTCTGGATTTATTTTTGCATGCTTTGCCAGTATTTAGACATTGCCTTAGTACAGTGATGCTACTTGAGAAGATGTTGGCCCTTCTTAAGAACCTCAAATTTCTATTGCTCAAGTGCTCATCTGTTTCAAATTGACAGTAATAATCCAAAATGTAACTAATTTGATAATTCCTTCATTTTAAATATACCTCACACAATAGTTTTGTTTCCCTGATTGAGTAAATGTAGTTTTGGTACTGTTCATGAACTACATTCTAAAATCAGTGGTTATATTTTCCGAAACTGCAGCTACCTTACATAGTTATATGAACTGACCCACACAAAGTGCAATTTAAGCTGTTATAATGCTACATATTTATGTAGATATCTTTTTTAAATGCATACAACCTGGAATTACATCTTTGCATTTTATGTGTAGGGTCTCTAGTTTGTATAATAATAGTTAAGTTAGAAAGCTGGAAAAAAATCAGTTGTTTTAATAGTTATAGACAATGTAGTAGACATATTTTTATGGTTCAGTGATTAACAGAATAATAGAACATGAATTTAAATGAAGTAATTTAAAACATTGCTGACTTGAAAAGTATGAGCTAAAATGACATGCTATACCTGCAAAACCTTGAACAAGTCTGTCTTTTTTTTTTTTTCTTCCCATTGTTTGGAATTTATTTGTATCCCTCGTTGCACATAAATTTGTATAATTTTTAACCATCATTGACTCATAGGAGTTTGATATCTTATAGAAAATTTACTTAAATATTAAATACAAGCTGGTTTAGGGTTTTAAAATGAAATACTTTATTATTATTTTTACACTGTCATCCTGGACTCACTTTCCCTCTAGTATCTGAGGAAATGAAAGCAATGAATTTATACTAAGAGGTGTGCCAAAACCAAAGATGTTTTCTGACTTTGGAAATGAGCAGAAATTAGCTAGAGCATTGCTAAGTTAAAAGGCAACTACTTAGGTAAATTATGTGCCTCTCAGTTTGAAACACATTTACAGAGGAAGGCCTAATTTGCATGTAATGAAAGCTTTCCAAGTTTTCTCATGAATTTATAATACTATGAAATAAGATTGAAAAATACCTTAATCTGGCTACTAGTCCCTGCATTGTGGTTTTCGTTATGCACTATTTCTGACATTCTTTAGTGTATTATTCAAATGAAAATTAAGTGCTTGTACAGTATTACATAACTGTGTGCTAAGTATTAAAATATTAATATCTATATTTAGCTTGTTTAGGGATTTATCCAGCAAGAAGATACTCATCATCTTCCAGGGCAACAAGTCCAAAATCATGGAACTTGGCTGAATGGGTAATGATTCACTGAGCAGAAAGTGCATCTCGCTTTTGCCATTGAAAGTTAATTGACATGATGTGGTTCATTCCCAGTACAACTGAATTGCTGGAAAAAGATTTTCAACAAGTTTGGATAAATACTTAAAGCCAAGATCCAAACACTAATGAAAATCCACAATAACTCTACATTCATTTCAGGTTTAGTTAGGTTAGAGAGGGATCAAACAATCATCCAGATCCAAACTGTTTTCATAGTGACGGGTGTAGATCCAGGGCAAATGTATTGACTACAGTGGTGTTCTCAATTTACACAGATGTGACTGATGAGTAACTGTAAATGTTCAAAATGATAAAGTTAACCTTTTAAAAAAAAACAACCATCAAAATGTTTATAGGCTCAAGTCTGAGGACTGTCCAAACATTTGGTTAGCTTCTGGATTTAGATGAATTGGTTTGCCCACCTCTAGAATCCTCTCTAACACCCTCCAACCCACCCTGCACACCAGCATAACCAAGGGGAGTTAGTCAATACTCCAAGAACTGCCTAGTGGCTGAGGCTAAGGCAATTGATGAATTCATCATGGAGTTGTAGGATTTTTGAAATGTGAGAGCAAGAGAGATCACTGGTCCTCAGATCTGCAAAAGCGCCTTCTGCCATGGTAGACCATTTTACTATGTCTGGGCCCCGAGCTTTTGTTAGGTCCTTTAATGGGCATGCCCTGCTGGCAAAGTGGGGAATGAACCGTCTATAGTACCCCACTAGTTCCAGGAATGCTCTGACCTGTTTTTTTCAGAGTGGTCGGGGCCACTTCTGTATAGCTTCTAAATTGTTGAGTTGGGTCTTCACCAGGCCCTTCCCCACTATATTCCCGAGGTACTTGGCCTCAGCTAACCCAATCAAACATTTGGAGGGATTCACAGTCAGCCCCACCTTCCTCAGGGTGTCCAGGACCGCATCTACGTTCTCCAAGTGCATCTCCCAGTCAGGTCTATATATAATAGGCTGCCATGTACTTGCCAGGTGGTCGCAACAGTTTGTCCAAGAGCTGTTGGAAAGTAGTAGGAGCCCCATGCAACTCAAAGTGGAGGGCGGTGTACTGATACAGACCTTCTGGAGTTGCAAAGGCCGTCTTTTCTTTGTCAGCCTTTGCCAGGGGGATCTGCCAATAGCCCTTTGTCAGGTCCAGGGTAGACATAAACCGTGCTTTTCCCAGTCTGTCAATTAGCGTATCTATTCAGGGTATAGGGTACACATCAAATTGGGACACCTCATTCAGCTGGTGGAAATTGTTGCAGAGCCTCATACTGCCGTCGGGCTTAAGCACTAAAACCACAGGACTTGACCATTGGCTATAGGATTCTTCAATAACTCCTAAGGTCAGCATTTTCCTGACTTCTATCCTGATCTCTTCTCTTTTGGCCTCTGAGATCCAGTATGGCTTGATGTTCACCTTCACTCCAGGCTCTCTGAGGATGTGATGGTGAACCTCAGTAGTCCTGCCTGGCTTTTCCGAGAACACATCCTGGTTGCATTTGATCAGGCTGATCACTTCCAATCATTGTTCCAGAGTCAACTCCAGGGATATTCCCACCAGGTCGGGCTGGTTGCTTTTAGGGGATGGTGCTCCTAGTGCAATCACAAGAGCTTCTCTATCCTGCCAAGGTTTCAGCAGAGTTATATGGTAGATCTGCTCCAGCTTCCGGTGACCTGGCTGTCGGACCTTATAGTCGACTTCTCCTATAGCTTCTATTATCTCATGTGGCCCCTGCCACCTGGCCAGGAGGTTGCTCTCTGCCGTGGGTATGAGCACCATTACCCGGTCTCCCACCTGGAATTTCTGGGTCATTACTTGGCGATTGTAGTATGTCTGTTGCACCTCTTGTGCCTCCCCCATGTGCCCGCGCACAAGGGGGGCGACTTGCGCTATCCTGTCTTTCATCTACAACACGTGTTCAATGACCTTTCTCCCTGGGTTCGGCTGTTCTTCCCAACCTTCTTTAGCCAGGTCCAGTATGCCCCTCGGGTGGGGACCATATAATAGCTCGAAGGGAGAGAATCCAGTGGAAGCCTGAGGAACCTCCTGTACCGCAAACAGCAAGTAAGGCAGCAGTGCATCCCAGTCTTTCCCATCGCGACTAACCACTTTCGGTAACATGTTCTTCAATGTCCTATTAAAGCGTTCGACAAGGCCATCGGTCTGGGGATAGTAGACCGATGTCCTGAGGGGCCGTATGTGGAACACTGTACATAGGTCCTTCATCAGCTTAGACACAAAGGGGGTGCCTTGGTCCATCAGGATCTCCTTAAGTATCCCTACTCTGGAAAAAATCTAGACTAATTCTTTGGCTATGGTCTTGGACATGGTGTTCCATAGGGGTACGGTCTCAGGGTATTGGGTGGCATAATCTAGTACTACCAGAATGTATTGAAGGCCCCGGGCTGACTTCTCCAATGGCCCTACTACGTCCATAGCTATTCGCTCAAATGGGATCTCAATAATTGGCAGAGGTACCAAGGGGCCCTTAACTGACATATAAAATTCTCACATGTTGACCACTAGCATTGTAGAAAGTGTGCTTCATTTATTTTATATTATTTTTATTTTATTTATCCATAGCCACCAAAAAAAGGAGGAGGACGTGGTGAAGGCGTTGATACAGGCACTGCGGCCCAACAAGAGGCTACCAGGGTACAGATGGCTGCCCAGCAAGAGTCAGTACACGTCCAACAGGAGACAAACCAATTACTGATGAACCATGCGGCCCAAGATCCCTAAAGACATGCTATGGTAAATTGGGTGCTGAAAGGAAAATAAGGCCCCACGTATGCTTCACACTTTCCTGAAATTTAGAGTAATCTGATCATTCCAAACAAACTGTACAATGGCAAGCATAACACTCCAAGTTTGCCTCTAATACTTTTAGCAGAGAAGGATTTACACTATATGTCCTTTGGCTAGAGCAACTTAGAAAGGAACAAAGCTAAAGGACTCCATATGGGGAAAAACAAAACCACATTGCACCTTGGGGTTTAAATGTATTTTCATGAGTTAAGGTGACCGTTGCATTCCTCGTTAGTTTCAGAATGAAACTGAGCCACAGGTCAGAGACCCTGTGACTAATGAGGGAAAATAAAACTTGTAGTTCACTAGAAGAGTTGATTTATTGTCTTTGTGGAGTCTAGTTATTTTTATATCTTCTTTTTGCTGAGTGGTTTCCTCTGTAAAGCTGAGTTTGTAATGGAAGTTTGTTTTTCCCTGTGGCATTTCCTCTTCTCTCACATTGCTGCCTAATTTTAAAGGTGGCATTATTTTAAACTGCAGAGTTTTTGTTTGGAGTGTTTTGATTGCTATAGAACTGATAGATGGAACTGTGGCATGATAGCAGAAAGAAAGAGATGTCACTTTTATGTCTTTGAATAGAATAATGTTTTTTTCTTTATTTATTAACAGTGTGCTCAGCACCATGCAAATCTACAAAATATCAGTCCTTGCCCCCAGGAAATTAGGCCATGATCCAGGAAATGGCTTATGCAGATGCTCAGAGTAGTCCCACAGGGAGACTCACATGCTTAAAGTTAACCACATGCTTAAGTGCTTTGGGGCCCTAAAATCTACAATACTACAGATGCAGATAAAATAGTTCAGACATATCTACAGTAGTATATTGGGTACCCAGATGAGTCTGAAGTTGTGTAAGTCTTTGCACAGTAACACGGACATGTGGTGTTACAGCATACAAGCTAACAAAAACATATCCAAACAAGAAGATAGAGAAGACCCTTATGAGAGAATGACTTGAACATATATGCTTTGTGTGTATAAATGCCAATTAACACATTTTTAAACACAAATGATACAGATGTTTTCATTATGCAGTAAGAAACATTCTATTACTTTTGAAGAGCTAGTGAGCCAAAGTATTGAAATTTTTTTTTTTTTAATTTCCTAATGATATATGGTAAATGAATGCAGAATATGCTGCTTCAGGCTTTGGGAACAGAGATTCCTGGCCAGTATTGGCCCCTATGCTCCCCTCCGATGACAGAAAGGCACTGAGGGGAAATGGTGTTGGGAGGAGGGGTGGATGGATTGCTGCTGTACTCCATATCTGGCAGTCCCCATCTGGTGTACTCATGGACCCTTGAAATCAAAGGTCCAATACTCGAAATTATGAAAGCTTGAAAATATCAAATTTATTTTACATATAATAATTTGATTTTTAAAATTATATACTCTGCAGACAAAAAGAGAATTCTTTTCCATGGGCCAAATTCTGAACACCTTGTTACCATCTCCTGAGGGTTAAAGGGAACCCATTCACCTAGAAAAAGCTTACCTCCAGAATAGCAGTAAAGCTGACTCAAAGACTGTACATCTGAGTGCGAGGTTGGATGGTAGAGTTGTCAGCATTAGGAAGAAAAGGAATAAATGAAGAGAACATGGGAAGCCAAATAAGGAGTTTGGGTTTAGTTATATTAAGATGGTGGGCTAGTATGTCAGATGGATAAGAAGGAATGGACAATAGGACACAGGGATGGGAGCGAAGAAGATTTTTTTTTTTTTTTTAAACACAGAGGTGATAATTGGACCATGTGAGTAGATAAGGTCACCCAAGAATAAGGTGCAGTGGGAGAAAGGACAGAGCCCCGTGGGACTTGCCCATAGAGGATGAGGAAGAGGAGGCACTCACGGTGCAACTTTGGTATGCCTCATCTCAGATGAATTGTAAGGGGAGGAGGGAATCACTTTCATTTGCTTTCTCTTTCTTCCTTTCAAAAGGATATGGTTCTTCTCTACAGCTGTTCCTTGGGTTGTGGAAACAGACAAGCAATTTATTTATCTAAAGGCTTCACTTCTGTAGAGGAAAGTTTTAAGATATTTTCCTACATGATGCCAATCACATGTTGTAACCAGTATGAATCTCCCAAATGAGGTTAAGCTGATAAAGTCTTCAATTGGATTATAGATGAACAAGAACACACATTTAGTACAGTTTCAGGCACTTGGGATGCTCTTTATATATATTTCTCATTTGGGCATGAAATCTTACAAACAAACAAAAAAATAAATCAGTTCTATATCTCCCCAGCAGACACTTCTGTAGCTCTTAAGCTATGACTGTGCTTTTGAGAACTGATTTTGACAACTTCTGTTGAAGTCCACTCTGCTCTGCCATTTAATACTGCCTGCTTCTGCTTCTCTGACCTTTCTCTTGCTCTTGGTTTGTCCTTGTAAGGTCTTTCTCCTCCCCTACAGTAAATTCAATTTTGTTCTTTTCTACCTCTTCCAGAGCCTCTTTCTGCTGCCCTTCTCCTCCCAGCCTGTCCTGCAGCCAAAATTGTGTTGATTTTTTTTTATTTTATAAAGACAAATGCAACTAACAATGTGAATTAAAACATTGGATTTAATTGGCCAGTTGAACATTTTATACAGGCACCAAACATTGGCTGGTTATGTGCTATATAAAACAGTCATATTATTGACTCATTTTTATTGTAGGAATTGCAGAAGAATTGAGGAATTTAAATGAGGGGGAAGTAGTGGCTTGGCAAACCAGAATAGAAAGTGTCATTTGCACAGGAGTAGCAAGGGGGGGGGGGGGAGCAAGGAGACATCTGGGGGGGAAAAAGAAGAAAGGGGTTTTGGGGGGGCTATCATTGGCACAGAGGCAATATGATGCAATGCAAAAAAAAAAAAAAGAGGTCAGCCAAGTAGAGAGTGATGGAGTTACGGCAAGCACTAGAAGCTTAAAGGTTAGATCCTCAGCTGTAGTAGATTGACTTCAGTAGAACTACACTAAGTTACACTGGCTCAGGATTTGGCTCTGTATCGGATACAATCAGGCTGAAAGGAGTACTGAGAGATCAGATTGGTAGGCTAGAAAGAAAATTGTAAGTGCTTTGATGGACTAGAAAGTGACAAAAGTGTGTCAAGGAAGCCAGAAGTTATGGTAATCAAGATGTGAGGGGAATGCTAAGTATAATATAACCCTTTTGAATCCCATGTATAAATATAATATTTAATTTGTAGTACATGCACGAAGTGTAAAAGCAAATATCAGGTATCATGTTACAGGCCAGAACATCTGTAACAATTAGGAGCTTCAAATACCAGAGGGCTTTTAAAACGTGAAGCAGAATGGTAAACTCTATTAAACTGTAGATAAGGAAATCTGTGCTACCCAAGGATCTTATATGAGGGCTGATGTATAAAAAAGTGACATGAAATCAATGTTTATTGTTAAACAGTGTTTTGTGTTAGCTAGACATTGATTTCTGTGCAGGCTTGAGTTCAATTATTTTAACTGAAGTTCTGCAAGTTTCAAAGAATTTAGAAATTTCTGTTTTCTTGTCATTTATAATAGCAAAGAATGAATCTCACAAGGTTGGAAGTTTCTGAAAAGTCCAGATAATTATCCAAACCCTAAGAGATTACTCAGCCCCTGCCCTCTCTTTCCCCATTCCTTTTTCATACTATTACTCTTACATTCCTACTCGCTTTACTCCAGCCTAGTTCCTTCTTTCTTCTTCTTCCAGTTCCACACTAGCCTTCCTAGCACCAGTAGCTTTCTTGTGGTTCTTAACAAGGCCACCTCCCCATGCTATTGTCTTGACTCTCAATACAAATTACATCTAGGGACACTAATGGCTGCTGTGGGGGGGGGAGGGGGATCCCAAAGAAAATATGGAGAATTCTTGCACCCAGAATTGAGCAAAACTCAATTGAGCAAAATTGTAGTATTTGTTTTGTGGTAATGTGATTTTTGACTTAAGAGCAAAACAAACAAAGTTTAATTTCTGCATATTTTGGATTATAAGCTAACTTTCCTTGAAAGTGGGTCCATTTTCACATTAAAAAAATCCATTAATTTAGCAATCTTTCCATTGGAAAGGATTCATTTTTTGAATTCATAACAAAACAGTTTTTCAAAGGGACACTATTAAGGGCCCAAAAGCAAGCTATTCCGCTGGTTAGGAAAGATAGAAAATGTGACAAAAGACCACCTTGGCTTAACCACGAGATCTTGCATGATCTAAAAAATAAAAAGGAGTCATATAAAAAATGGAAACTAGGACAGATTAAAGGATGAATATAGGCAAACAACACAGGAATGCAGGGGCAAGATTAGAAAGGCAAAGGCACAAAATGAGCTCAAACTAGCTATGGGAATAAAGGGAAACAAGAAGACTTTTTATCAATACATTAGAAGTAAGAGGAAGACCAAAGACAGGGTAGGCCCACTGCTCAGTGAGGAGGGAGAAACAGTAACCAGAAACTTGCTTAATGAGATGCTTAATGACTTCTTTGTTTCGGTCTTCACCAAGAAGTCTGAAGGAATGCCTAACATAGTGAATGCTAATGGGAAGGGGGTAGGTTTAGCAGATAAAATAAAAAAAGAACAAGTTAAAAATCACTTAGAAAAGTTAGATGCCTGCAAGTCATCAGGGCCTGATGAAATGCATCCTAGAATACTCAGGGAGCTAATAGAGGCGGTATTTGAGCCTCTAGCTATTATCTTTGGAAAATCGTGGGAGACGGGAGAGATTCCAGAAAACTGGAAAAGGGCAAATATAGTGCCCATCTATAAAAAGGGAAATTAAAACAACCCAGGAAACTACAGACTAGTTAGTTTAACTTCTGTGCCAGGGAAGATAATGGAGCAAGTAATTAAGGAAATCATCTGCAAACACTTGGAAGGTGGTAAGGTGATAGGAAATAGCTAGCATGGATTTGTAAAGAACAAATCATGTCAAACCAATCTGATAGCTTTCTTTGATAGGATAACGAGTCTTGTGGATAAGGGAGAAGCTGTGGATGTGGTATACCTAGACTTTAGTAAGGCATTTGATATGGTCTTGCATGATATTCTTATCAATAAACTAGGCAAATACAACTTAGATGGGGAGAAATTGGAGAGGGTCCAGAGAAGAGCAACAAGAATGATTAAAGGTCTTGAACATGACCTATGAAGGAAGGCTGAAAGAATTGGGTTTGTTTAGTTTGGAAAAGAGAAGACTGAGAGGGAACGTGATAGCAGTTTTCAGGTATCTAAAAGGGTGTCAGAAGGAGGAGGGAGAAAACTTGTTCAACTTAGCCTCTAAGGATAGAACAAGAAGCAATGGGCTTAAACTGCAGCAAGGGAAGTCTAGGTTGGATATTAGGAAAAAGTTCCTAACTGTCAGCGTGGTTAAACACTGGAATAAATTGCCTAGGGAGGTTGTGGAATCTCCATCTCTGGAGATATTTAAGAGTAGGTTAGATAAATGTCTATCAGGGATGGTCTAGACAGTATTTGGTCCTGCTATGCGGACAGGGGACTGGACTCGATGACCTCTCGAGGTCCCTTCCAGTCCTTGAATCTATAAGAACACATTTTTGAATATTTTGCTATAAATATTTTTCATGTTTCTCTTAATTTCCAGAGGGTTTAAATCCAGCACAGGTAAATAAAATGCAAAAATTATCATTCAATGAACTAATGATAGCATTCCTGTTGAAAAGGGGTCCACATTGTGGGGAAAACACCATCACTATTGACAGTGATTGACCTCCTTGTTGAAAGTATTGGCAGAAGCCCCAGAGGCTGAATTATCTTCTTGACTGTACAGATGATCCCTCCAGAGGTAGCCAGGGGCACATTGGCAGTACAGTGTAGGTCTGGTTAAATGGCTGCTGTCCATGTTGTACCTGTCCTGTAGAGACCATAGCAGATTTCCGTGCTCTCTCACTGGCACTTTTTTTTTTCCTATTTGAAAGCATTGCTAAGAAAATTCATGCAATCTAATTATTTGCCAGGATGACATCTCAGAAACACATTGGACACTTATTAGTGTCCATTAAGCAATGCAACCTTCCTGAACTTTTACTTTCTGACACTTAGCCTCAGGGCCTTTTATTGAAACCTGATGTAATACCAGCACAGGGAACAACAATGTCAGGTACACTATCTGCTGTTGTTTACTCTGTGAAATTCAAAACATAACATTTGCTTTGAAGAGAACTTATTAAACTATTTTTGCCGCACTATAAATAAATAAGCTATGTAACACTTATGGATGTGACTTGTGAGTAAGTGTAATGGGAGCCTTTTGTTGAATTAAAATACTTACCTATCTTTCAGAAACACTGATTTCTGAATCAAGAAAACTTTTGTTCCTGCCCTCCATTGGTGCTGGAACTAAGGGTGCTGGGGGTGCAGCAGCACCTCCTGCTTTGAAGAGGTTTATGGGGTTTACATCACTTACAGATTTGGTAAACCCAGGACAAACAGCTACAAAAGGGGGGGGGGGGTAGTAATTAGTCCCAGGGGGTTAAAAGGCCTCTCCCTACTCACTGAGGAGAGAGAACCACAGGGAAATAAGGTTCAGCTGGAAAAGGGGTTACTGGAGAACTAAGTAGGTTCAGCTGGCTCCAACTGCTGGAGACCTTTTTAAACCCTCCCCTGTGTGGAAGGAGGGCAGGGGTGAGAGAAGCAGGGAAGTTGCCAGTAGGCTGGGTGCAGCAAGACACTGAACCCTTCCAGGAAGGAAGGCTGCACTCCCGCCCCAGAAGGGAAGGAAAACAAGCACAAGGGACTGACTGAGGGAAGGAATAGCCAGACCCTGTGCTACCTGTAAGGATTTGCCTTGCCCAAGCCTGTCTCTCCAAGACTAAAAAGGACTGAGCCTGCTGAGGAGAAGGTACTTTACCACATGTGGTGTCAGCAGTGGGATGTGGTGAGTGAGGCTCTGTGGCAAGCCATCTCAGGGCAGGGTAAATCACCAAAAAAAAAAAAAGGACCACACAGGCACAATCATAAATACAACTGACTCTGGGAAAAGGGAATTCAGTTGTAAACGCAGTAGCTGCAGAATGGTCAGGGTGCATATTTGGGGGGCTGAAATCTCATTGTCATCAAGATGGGGGCATAGGCCACACCAATGTGGCAAATGCCATTTGAATAATCATCACCTGCTCTTTACTCCATATAGTTTGTGTTTCCATCTTGAGTGGGCTCAGAACCAGCGTGGGTTACAAACTCTGTACAGTCAGCCTGATACCATTCACATACACAGTGGTCCTGGTTCCCAGCAGGCAAGGGAAATCAGGGATGCCACATGTACACACGTCTTAGCATAGCAAGGAGGCAGAGGGTGACATCTTCCTTTACCAAGAGAAACCTTCACACCCTGGTCAGCTGCTGGAAAAGAATATGAGGGAACTCTGGCACATATTTGTGGGACTACATAGCTTTGTGAGGGTTTTGCTTCTCTGTAGCCATAAGGCATTATCCATTAATTCCTGTGACAACTGACACGATAAAGACAATTATAACAGGGACAAAAACAACTCTTACTAACTTTAGACAAACAACTCTATATCTTCCACAACTGTCCCACCCCAGCTGGGACGCTTCTATGGCCATCCTCTTCCTTCACCCACTCCACATAGCCCTGGGAAATCACTGCCTGTGTCTTGGCCAAGAAATGCAGACATAGAGGTGCAATGATTTTTCATTCATAATCTGTTTTTTTTTTCTACATTGCTTCTACCAAATGCATAATAGTGATTCCTCAGAAATCAATAAAACGATCATTTAGAGCCATGTCTTGCTCAGGAATCATTTTGAGGTGGAGGAGAGCAGGAGCTGAGGTTAAAAACAGGAATTTAGTACCAGAACAGGAGGGGATATTAGTGGGAAGGGTGGGAGTCCTTGTAACTTGCCAGCCTAGGGTTCTGGTTCCTGTCACAGCTTGGGTCCTTCTTGAGTTTGTCAGAGGGCACTTCCTCAACTAGCTCCTCTGAGTAGAGGTGCAAAATCACATGCTCCTCATCCTTTGATATTTTGGGACTTCCTCTGCAGTCACTGCTGCCTCGTCAGCCTGATCTTCATCAGCATCCCTTTAGACAGAGAGGCTGGTAAGGCTGAGGAAGGGCACAGGGCCAAAGTCCACTCAGTGCACATTTACTGCAGCCTCCATGAAGTTTCCCAGTTAAGATGTATGTCCCTGTCACTCAAAAAAAAAGTCATGGAGGATGGTGTATTCTGACCACACATTGCTCAGCACCTGAATGTGGTCAGCGGGCAAGGTGGCTGCTCTCAGAGCAACATTCATGTTCACCTGTATTGATATAAAGAGTGAAGCAGAAAACTGTTCTGATGTGAGCCACACAGATAGCTACTACAGATGATACTTGGGGGACAGGGCCCTTTATAGGTTAGGTAAGAGTCAGGAAAGCAAGGGTTCAGTGCATTGTGAGAATGGGGGTGGAGGACTATTGAAACTAGAAATCTGGGTGCCTCTTGCCCTGTCCACACTGCACATTGGCATGGGTATAGAGTTGTGCCAAAGCTCTGTACTTACTCATACCGTTCAGGTGGGCTAGCTTATTCGCCTTGTACTCACCTCCAGACACATGCTTTTGCAGAACATAGAGAATTATGGCACAGTTGCTAGTGTAGATATACCCAAAAGTGACCTTAATGCTCTCTCAGTCTTGGGGCTGATCTGGGCTAGTCCAGTTCCTCATAGCAAGTTGGAGGAGCCTGAAAGCACCAGTGCAAATGGCCTAAAGAGCATTTACAGCAGCAAGCGATTACCAGGATACAGGGGAAACTGGTCATGTTTCCTTTTCCCTGTCTGTCTCCTCTGCATAGCAGATGGGAAGGAGAGCTTTTGCAGCCACTATAGCAGTTTTTCACTACCCAAGGTAAACCCAGCTCTAAGATAGACCTTCCCACCTCCACCACGTTGAAGGCCACTTTGCACAGTTGGAGTGGCATAAAATGGCTGGAGTGTGACCCAGGAAAGGGGGGTCTTTGTCTCCCAAAAAGAGAATAGTTAATCAAAAACTCACAAAAGGAGGTGCAGATGGTGAACTATTGCGCCACAAAATAAAATCCTATTATTCTGCCCTTATCTGGCATGTCCACAGTCATTTTCAGTAATTGCATGTGCCAGTACCTGTTGATTAATGGAGTCAGTTAATGTGTATGAATTAAGATCTTTGTGTGGAAATGTGGGCTTTTGCAGCTGCTATAAAAGTATGCACATTTCTGCTAGTGGATCTCTTGCTTCTGACATTGAAAATTTAGCCCATGGGGTGTAACATTCTCTTATGATTATAACAAACTATTAGAATATATAAACAAACATGTCACTTACCTTTTAATTGTCACCTTAAAAAAAACTTGACATTTTATACTGTAAGTTATAGGTTGAAAGAACCTATCTAATGTATGCAAAAGTGTTAGTGTACATTGGTCTACAGTATGTGTTTCACATATGAAGAGCAGAAAGTAGCAAGAGATGAAAAAAAGGAAAGGCTGGAGCAAGGGTGCTGGTTCAAAATAGGACATAAGGAAAAAAAATTAGGGCGCCTAACCTACCTTCCTGGGGGAGGGATAGCTTAGTGGTTTGAGCATTAGCCTGCTAAACCCAGGGTTGTGTGTTCAATCCTTGAGGAGGCCACCTAGGGAGCTGGGGCAAAAATCAGTATGTGGTCCTGCTAGTGAAGGCAGGGGGCTGGACTCGATGACCTTTTGAGGTCCCTTCCAGTTCTATGAGATAGATATATCTCAAATTATTTTATTTTTTTCATTTATTTTAACATACTCGAATCTATTTCTCCAGGTTTTTCATTTATTTTAACATACTCAAATCTATTTCTCCAGGTTTATGTGTGATGCAACTAGTTAAAGAGCTGAAGTGAGTGAGTGACAATTGATTTATATTTTGTGGGAGGAGGTCTGTTTGTCTGGATTATTCCTTATATTTTGATTAGTGTTCATATTTTAAAATGACTATGTAAGCAGCCAGAGCTTCAAGATAGGCACTTTTAACAAATATGAAGAAATATATGACTAGCTACTTGTGGCCAGTCATTGGAAAAAAAACCATTAATTTCAGTGGGTTCAAAATTGGGTCTCTAGTCTTTTCCTACACTTTATAAAGGATCCCAAATTTTCCCAGCTTGATGTTTAAACAATGTGCTTATATAAGTTGCTGCAGTAGCAAGCTTCCATATGAGCTGTTGGAGATTATAAATATAAAGTCTTAACACTGATACAGTATTATGTATTTTACCTATGAAATTGTAACAATTGTAAAAAGTATTTTGATTTTAATCTCTCTTTCTTTAAAACATATCTGTTTGCGCCTTTTTTTTTTTTTTTACTGGTCTCTCTCTATGCCTGTCTATACACATCTGCTGTCCCAGAGACCATAGTTTAGGTCCTGAGCCTAGAACCTCACTCACATGTATACATTTAGGAACAAAGAATGTTACTGCTGATTTCAACAAGAGTTTGCCTGAGTAAAGACTGTGTTAAAGTAAGTAAGGATTTCCAGATCTGGATTTAACCTTTTTGCACAATCATCACCTCCATGGCTTCTTCCATGCAACCCCCTAATCATGGTACAGCCTCCCTGCACTCATCTGCAAGACTCATCTACAAGACTGCCTGTATTTAACTCCCCCTTAAAGCTCCATTTCTGCTGTGCTGATTACAGTGAAGCTAACAGACTTGTATTTAAAGCTGGATTATAGTTTTGGCATGATGGGCTCATGCTTATTCCAAGCCAACTCCTGAATTCATATAATGAGGGCAGAGTTTTCACCACACACACACACACACACACACACACACACACGTCTAATCCAGGTGATTCAGACAAAATCTTGAAAATGTGACTAAAGTATAACTGGTTCAGTGATGGCTGCCTGAGTCTGCAGACAGCCTGCAAGAAAAGTACTTCCTGTGCATTTCAATGGGGTGTTAACTCCAAGCTTTGCTGCTCAAGGGATACTTGCCGATACCACCCCCAAGAAAGGACTCTGTGTGTGGCAAAAAACTACAGTGCATCCTCCCTCCCATTACCATGCACCCAAGCAGATGCACACTGACGCTGGGGTATGTTCTGGGGCAGATACTGCTGATGCTTCTGTTGACTCCCTAGTTGTTTCTAAGGATAAGATTTAAATAAAGAAATAATAAAGAAAGTATAGAGCATATTACTTGTACTGAGGTAACCGTATCTATTTTTCCAAGGGAAAAATGGCAAGGGCTAAAGGGCAATCTCTGTATATAAATCTTCTTTCCAATTATTTTTATTTTTCGTTTAGTCAGGAGACTGAATGTTACAAGACAAATTACAAGACTGCTTTTCCTACTGTCAGTTAGCTGGGAATTTTACTGTCAGGACAAGACAGAGGATGTCTCTTACAAGAGTAGAATCCTATATCTAGAAATAAGCCTTCAGGTGCAGCAAAGTTACCATCATGGAATTTAAAACAGATATGAGCCTTGGAGTTTGCAGTAAATTGATCAAAATGTGGAAATGAAAGATTCACTATTTAAGAGCTACAATAAATCAGCGTGTACCAGTTTCTGACATTAATGATAAGTTTTGTTCTGATCTGTCAAATTCATTGCCTGCGGATTATATTTTAAAAGCACTGTGTCTTTCAGCCCAACACAAACTAATGTATCTTAATTCTAATTAACTGCTTCAATAGCTGGGATTTAAATATTGACTTTTTGCTTCCAAACATGTATGTAGCTAATCTATGTTTAATCAAAGTGACAACACCTATAACAAAACAAAGAGGAAGGGACCTGACAGTTAAAATGAAGAAGTTCATCCGGAGCATTACAATGTCATTCTTATCATAAACTATTATAGACAAGATAGAAAAGAGTCTTTAACTTGTACTGTGCTTCAGGACTTGCTACAGTATACAGTGGAAGGTGAAATGTCTTTATTGGGTAACATTCTGTTACACACCATATCCAGGTAGTTTCACAGCATGTTCTAACTGTAAATAATGAAGAGGACATGTCACTGGCACAGAATGATCTGGATTACTTTGTAAACTAGACACAAGCAAACAATATGCATTTTAATATGATTAAATGTAAATGTATACATTTAGGAACAAAGAATGTAGGCCAAATTTACAGGCTGGGGTACTCTATCCCGGGAAGCAGTGATTCTGGAAAAGACTTGGGGGTTGTCATGGATAATCAGCTGAACAAGAGCATCCATTTTGACACTGGGGCCAAAGGGACTAATGCAATCCCTGGATGCATAAACAGTAGAATCTCAGGTAGTAGTAGCAAATTTATTTTACCTCTGTATTTGGCACTGGTACAACCACTGTTGGAATACTAGGTCCAGTTCTGGTGACCACAATTCAAGCAAGATGTTGTAATAGTGGGAGAAATTAACCATTGGAACAAGTCATGGTATATTCTCTATCACTGACCATTTTAAAATCAAGATTGAATGTCCCCTCCCCCCCCCCCCCCCCCAAAAAAAAAAAGGTATGCTCAAGGAATTATTTTGGGGAAGTTGTATGGCCTGTTTTATACAGGAGTTCAGTGTGGGCAATCACAATGGTATTTTCTGGCCTTGGAATCTATCAATTTATGAACAGTTTAATTTTGTTGTAATCTCAGTTTCCACAAAAGCAAAGAGTTCATCATACAAAAGTATGAAATCCATTAGTTAAAAAAATGAAATGTCATACAATAGAGTTTAAGAAGATAAAATATAAACATATATTTGTCGTGTAGTTAGATATATTTGATAGTAAGTAAGCAAGTAAATAAAATAAAAATAAAAATAAAATAAAAAGAACAGGAGTGCTTAACACGGCTGCTACTTTGAAACCTGTCAATAAAATAAATGAAACACACTTTCTACAATGCTAGTGATCAAAATGTGAGGATTTTACACCCAGGTATTTTCACCTACTCTAACTCAGGAACCAAAGAGATATTTTAAATGAGCAAACATATTTATACATCCCAGAATTACTGAGACTCCATAATATCAAAGAATATTTAATTTTGTTTACCATTACCACTTTATTTTTCAGAGAGCCATACTTCGCTTTCTTTGTGTTGTTATGGTAAAATATTCCTTTGACATTTCTAGCTCTGAAAACAATCCATTAATAAATAGCTTGTATGAATGAGAAAATAACTGCCCATACAATCACTTTATTTACTTAAATGGCATATATGCTCTCAATTTATCTTCTTATTCTAGGATACAGAAGCTATTTTATCTTGCACGCGAGAGTGATCCCACCTCAATCTCAAGAATGAAGTTTAAAAAAAGAGAGAAAATCAAAAAAAAGAACAGGAGTACTTGTGGCACCTTAGAGACTAACAAATTTATTAGAGCATAAGCTTTCGTGGACTACAGCCCACTTCTTCGGATGCATATAGAATGGAACATATATTGAGGAGATATATATACACACATACAGAGAGCATAAACAGGTGGGAGTTGTCTTACCAACTCTGAGAGGCCAATTAATTAAGAGAAAAAAAACTTTTGAAGTGATAATCAAGCTAGCCGAGTACAGACAGTGTGATAAGAAGTGTGAGAGTACTTACAAGGGGAGATAGAGTCAACGTTTGTAATGGCTCAGCCATTCCCAGTCCTTATTCAAACCGGAGTTGATTGTGTCTAGTTTGCATATCAATTCTAGCTCTGCAGTCTCTCTTTGGAGTCTGTTTTTGAAGTTTTTCCGTTGTAATATAGCCACCCGCAGGTCTGTCACTGAATGACCAGACAGGTTAAAGTGTTCTCCCACTGGTTTTTGAGTATTTTGATTCCTGATGTCAGATTTGTGTCCATTAATTCTTTTGCGTAGAGACTGTCCGGTTTGGCCAATGTACATGGCAGAGGGGCATTGCTGGCACATGATGGCATATATCACATTGGTAGATGTGCAGGTGAACGAGCCCCTGATGGTATGGCTGATGTGATTAGGTCCTATGATGATGTCACTTGAATAGATATGTGGACAGAGTTGGCATCGGGGTTTGTTACAAGGATAGGTTCCTGGGTTAGTGGTTTTGTTCAA